>NW_015505946.1:40773-55288 GCF_001515645.1 Sinocyclocheilus grahami
TTTCCCCTTTCTCAAATCGAGCCGATCTCAGATGCCTGTCTGTGTGACCCCACGATAGTTTGATTGACAGTGGCGTTTCAGCAGACTGGACTGGCATCTTACCTTAGACCCGCCCTGAGTGAGCTGTCAAGTCAAGTCAAGTCACCTTTATTTATATAGCGCTTTTAACAATACAGATTGTGACAAAGCAACTGAACAGCATTAATTAGGAAAATAGTGTCAATAATGCAAAATGACAATAGTAAACACTAATGTTATCGTTATAATAATGTTATTAAGCTGTCATCAGTCCGCCATTGTTTCACCGCCGGAGCAGATGTGGACAAGAATGACTCCTAAGCAATTGAGGTGTTCTGTTGTTGGATGTAATAATGAACATAGCAGTCGTCATTTACTCCCGACATCTGAGCCGCTGAAGACACAGTGGATTACATTGTTTCTGAAGGGAATGTGTCCCCGATCTACATAAATGTGTCTATGTTCGCGCAAATCATTCATGATCCAGCATCATCTACAGAAGAAGTGAATATGTTTTGTAATGAATCTTTGTAAATCAACTTTCCTAATAATGTGCTAATTAGTAAGTTTCACGATGAATGCGGCTAAAGTAAACGGTCTATCTGAGAGTAGCTCGGAAGAGAGGGGCGGGGACTGGACAGCTCATTAACATTTAAAGGAAAATGCTACAAAAACAGCTTGATCTGAAAAGAGCTGTTTTTGACAAGGTAAAAAAGGTGTTTTTTTACACTACCATTGAGAAATTTTAACCAAACTATGTTACAGACTTTTCATTAAGACCCTAAAGAGTCATATCAACTTGTGGAAAATGGGCATCCTATGACCCCTTTAAGGATCATGTGACACTTTATACTGGAGTAATGGCTGATGAAAATTCAGCATTGCATCACAGAAATAAATTAAATTATAAAGGATATTAAAATAGAACCCATTGTATTATATTGTAATAACATTTAGCAAGATTACTGTTCTTTTCTATATTTTTGTTCAAATAAATGCAGCCTTGATGAGCAAAAGAGACTTCTTTAAAAACATTACAAGTGTTACTGAACCCAAACTTTTGACCGGTAGTGTGTGTGTGTGTGTGTGTGTGTGTGTGTGTATATATATATACATATATATATATATATATATATATATTTATTTTTTTTTCCCTGGTAGTGTAAGTAATGGTTATATAACCAAGAACATGTGACTGGGACAGGAATTTACATTTGATCTTTTTTATAAAAGGACTTTGCCTCCCCATTTCAGAACACCACCGCACACCACTGATAATATATGTATATATATACAGTGGGGCAAGTTCTCCCACTTAAAAAGATGAGAGAGGCCTGTAATTTTCATCATAGGTATACCTCAACTATGAGAGACAAAATGAGAAAAAAAAATCAAATTTTAGGATTTTTAAAGAATTAATTGGTAAATTCCTCGGTAAAATAAGTATTTGGTCACCTACAAACAAGCAAGATTTCTGGCTCTCACAGACCTGTAACTTCTTCTTTAAGAGGCTCCTCTGTCCTCCACTCGTTACCTGTATTAATGGCATCTGTTTGAACTCGTTATCAGTATGAAAGACACCTGTCCACAACCTCAAACAGTCACACTCCAAACTCCACCATGGCCAAGACCAAAGAGCTGTCAAAGGACACCAGAAACAAAATTGTAGACCCGCACCAGGCTGGGAAGACTGAATCTGCAATAGGTAAGCAGCTTGGTGTGAAAAAATCAACTGTGGGAGCAATTATTAGAAAATAGAAGACATACAAGACCACTGATAATCCCCCTCGATCAGGGGCTCCACGCAAGATCTCACCCCATGGGGTCAAAATGATCACAAGAACTGTGAGCAAAAAACCCAGAACCACACGGGGGGACCTAGTGAATGACCTGCAGAGAGCTGGGACCAAAGTAACAAAGGCTACCATCAGTAACACACTGCGCCGCCAGGGACTCAAATCCTGCAGTGCCAGACATGTCCCCCTGCTTAAGCCAGTACATGTCCAGGCCCGTCTGAAGTTTGCTGCAGTACAGATTTACTGTCCTCTAAAAATAACTCAACATACAGCCACTGTTGTCAAAATAACTGGCATCAAAAGTGAGTACACCCTAAGTGAATGTCAAAACTGTGTCCAAAGTGTCAATATTTTGTTTGAGCACCATTGTTATCTAGCACTGCCTTAATCCTCCTAGGCATGGAATTCACCAGAGCTGCACAGGTTGTTGCTGGGATCATCTTCCACTCCTCCATAATGACATCACGGAGCTGCTGGATGTTAGACACATGGCGCTTCTCCACCTTCCGCTTGAGGATGCCCCACAGATGCTCAATAGGGTTCAGGTCTGGATACATACTTGGCCACTCCATCACCTTCACCTTTAGCTTTCTCAGCAAGGCAGTTGTCATCTTGGTGGTGTGTTTGGGGTCGTTATGTTGGAAAACTGCCGTTCGGCCCAGTTTCTGAAGGGAGGGCATCATGTTCTGCTTCAGAATGTCACAGTACATGCTGGAATCCATGTTTCCCTCAATGAACCGCAGCTCCCCAGTACCAGCAGTACTCATGCAGCCCCAGACCATGATGCTACCACCACCATGCTTGACTGTAGGCAAGACACAATTTCCTTGGTACTCCTCACCAGGGCGTCGCCATACATGCTGGACACCATCTGAGCCAAACAAGTTTATCTTAGTCTCATCAGACCACAGGACATGGTTCCAGTAATTCATGGTCTTGGACAGGTTGTCTTCAGCAAACTGTTTGTGGGCTTTCTTGTGAGCCAGCTTTAGAAGAGGCTTCCTTCTGGGACGACAGCCATGCAAACCGACTTGTTGCAGTGCGCGGCATATGGTTTGAGCACTGACAAGCTGACCTCCCGCTTCTGCAACCTCTAAAGCAATGCTGGCAGCACTCATGCGTCTGTTTTTTGAAGCCAGCTTCTGTACCTGACGCACAGCACGAGGACTCAGCTTCTTTGATCAACCCTTGCGAGGCCTGTTCCGAGTGGAACTCGTCTTAGAAAACCTCTGAATGACCCTGGCCACTGTACTGCAACTCAGTTTAAGGGTGTTACAGATCTTATAGCCTAGGCCATCTTTGTGGAGAGCAACAATTCTAATTCTCAAATACTCAGAAAGTTCTTTGCCATGAGGTGCCATGTTGAACATCCAGTGGTCAGTACGAGAAAATTGTACTCAAAGCACCAAATTTTAACTGCTCTAATACAAGATACACAAATTTGTATGGTCCTGTCAAGCAGACAAAAACATGAACATGATGAATAGGACATGTGGCTTATTCATGACACAGCTGTTATCACTTAGGGCAGGGTTCCTCAAATCTTGCCCTGGAGGGCCAATGCGCTGCAGAGTTTAGCTCCAACCCTGATCAAACTCAGCTACCTGTGATTTTCTAATGATCCTGAAGACATTGATTAGCATGCTCAGGTGTGTTTGATTAGGGTTAGAGCTAAACTCTGCAGGTAAGTGGATCTCGTGGATCATATTTGAGGATCCCTGACTTAGGGTGTACTCACTTTTGTTGCCAGCTATTTTGACAATAATGGCTGTATGTTGAGTCATTTTCAGAGGACAGTAAATGTGTACTGCTATACACCACATTGACTACTCTAAAATATATCCAAGTTTCATTTCTATAGTATTGTCCCTTGAGAAGATATACTAAAATGGTTGCTGAAAAGTGAGGGGGTTTACTCACTTTTGTGAGATACTATACGTAACCAGGGCAGGAATAGCCCAATATTTAATTCCCCTGGTGATTTTCCCCCTTTAAGCGTTTGCTATGATGCAGTTATGCGCGCTGAGTTTGAGTATGTGCACAAGAGAATGTGCGTCAGAGGGGAACTGAGAGCGCGCCGATAGAAGCAGCAGTTACAAGTGAGGAGAAAACAGTTGTTAAAAAATTGTTAAACGGATATAATCCAGGCTGGTTATCAACTTGTGGACCTGTGGTGGTTTCAGTTGTGTGACTGCACAGAGTGGATGACTTAATTTAGTGTTTATATTAGTGTTTTGTTGCTGCACATGAGAGATCTCCGGTGGGGGAGGGGATTCAGGCCTACTTCAACGGAGATTGAGCGTAAGTTAATTTAAAATATGTTTTGAAGACTGTTATAATGTAAAATAATACAGTGTAACACATGTATGGAAGGAACATGCAGTAATTGTTGTGTATTATACTGTTAAGAGGGGAGAACAAGGATGTGAGATTGCACATGTGATAATTATCATAAGTTTTCAATTATAATCTACTGGCCTAGCAGCAATTAGCAGCAACTTCATTAGGATGTAATTTATACCTTATGGAAACAGTAACATTTCAGTTTTGAAATAAAATGTATTAATTCAACAGAAACAATGCAATGTGATCCACACAGGCGCAAAACTTTAGGCACCCCAATAAAATAATCACATCAATATTTAGTAGAGCCACCTTTTGCTGAAATAACAGCCTGTAAATGCTTCTTATAGCCACTGATAAGTCCCTGAATTCTGACTGCAGGTATTTTGAACCATTCTTCCTTTCAAATGTCTCTAGTTCAGTAAGGTTTGATGGCTGCTGAGCATGAACAGCCCTCTTCAAATCAATCCATAGATTTTCTATGATGTTCAAGTCTGGGGGCTGGGATGGCCATTCTAGAACACTGTATCTGGTTCTGTGCATGAATTCTTTGGTAGATTTGGAACAATGCTTTGGGTCATTATCCTGCTGAAACAACCAACCCCGGCGTAACTTAACAACCTCTTGACTGATTCTTAAACATTGCTCTTAAGAATCTGCTGATACTGGGGTGGAATCCATGTGACCCTCAACTCTAGCAAGGTTTCCAGTACCTGTGCTTGCCACACAGCGCCACAGCATAATCAACCCTTCATCAAATTTTACAGTAGGGAGGAGGTTCTTCTCATGGAACACTGTGTTATTTTTCCACCATGCAAAGCGCCTCTGGTTGTGACCAAATAAATCTATCTTAGTTTAATCTCTCCACAACACATTATTCCAAAATAATTTTGGCTTGTCCAGATAAGCCTTTGCATACCTCAAACAACTCTGCTTGTTGGCAGTACAGAGAACATAGAAACTTTTTAGAGAACTTTTTCTGCATCACCCTTCCAGTGAGCTGTTCCTAGTGCACAGTGCGATGGATTGTGGAATGGTGTACAATGACACTACCAGCAGTAAGATGTTCTTGGAGCTCTTTGGAGGTGGTCTGTGGTTTGTCTGTGACCATTCTAACTAGGGCTGGGTGGTATGACGGTATATATCGTTACCGCGGAATAAAGTGTCTATCGATAGACATTTTGCTATAACGTGTGTTCCGTGGTATGCAAATATATCTTTGTAACATAGTACTACTTAAAAGTTATATACACCTTCGAGTAATATGGAAACATGCATGAATGAGAAAAGAAAGAGTGGGAGGCACTTGATAGAATTAATAAGTGCAATAAGCAGTGAAAAAGAACTCAATGCGGTGCTCGCGCTGACTGACACACGCACTCAGAAAGCACCTCAGACAGCATGCGATCACGTATTTGTGACGTGCATGATGTTTAATAAAGCTATTAACTGCAATAAGCAGTGAAAAATAACTTAATCCGCTGCTCGCGCTGACTGACTCACAGCCAAAGTGTGTGCACTGAAACCCTCTCTCTCAGACAGCATGCGATTGCGAAAACAGATCTCTTTCGTGCTTGAATGGTCAAATACACACACAATTTTGTAAAATTACCCACCGTGTGGAGCATTCACGTAAACACAGTAGGCTATGTGTTAAATAAACGAAACATTGGGTGAAAAACGGATGTGTATCAGTATTTTGGATCCGTGCAGTTGGTCTCAAAGGGACAGCAGTCAAATTTACCTGCTGATGTCTGTCATTACTAATGTTAATCACTCACTGCACTTGACTGAATCACTTTTGGATCAGTTCATGTTTGATTGATACAGTGAAGACTATGCAGTGTTTTATTTATACACTTTATTAAATTTCATATTTATTTGTTCTATTGTGTTTGTAATTTGCTTCTTTTTCTTATTTTATAACAAAAATAAAATAAAACACTGTATATCGAGATATATATATAGTTATCATGAAATAAAATTTCTAATACCGTGAAATAAGATTTTAGTCATATCGCCCACCCCTAATTCCAACCATTCTTCATGTTTTCCTTTCAGATATTTTTCTCTGCCTACCACATCTTTCCTTCACTGGGACTGTTCCTGTCACCTTCCATTTTCTAACTATATTTCTGACTGTGGAGACAGAGACCTTAATACTTATTTTTTATTTTAAATTATTCCATGGTCTGTTTGAATACTCGATTCTGATTGGCTGGCAGGTATGCATTAAAACCGTTTAATGCACAGGTAGTTCCAAGTCAGTTTAATCACCGTTCTATATTAATACGCTGCTTTAATTGATGCACACACACATCACTCGCACATAAACACAGTGAGAGGGAGAGAGGTCGGAGATTGCAGATTGCACTGTGCACACACAGAAACTTATTGTCGGTGCTGTCCCACGACTTTAATTAATAAAATAGTATAGATACTAGATCGCTACATTATATTCCTCAGCAACAAGGTAAAATCGAAGTAACTAAACAGCTTCCTTGTTTGTAGAGTGAGACGAGCTGACACAGGTAACTCACACAACTGTCATCTCTCTCTCTCTCTCATAGATCGATCAATATTTAATTCAAATAAATGCTATAATAACCGCCATTTTTACCCTTCCAGTTAAATATTGCGCTGTTAACATCATAAACAGCTTTAAGCTGTAAATGTTGGCAAATGACAATGGAATGAGCGGGATAATCAATGGCTTGCCGTGCATTAAACGATTTTAAATGCAGTGGACGTGGAGGCCAAGAACCTTGTTGCCTTGGGAAGTTGATTATCCTTTACATATAATAGTACAACAGCTCTTTCTGGTTCTCGAATCTGATTGGCTGAGAGCCTTTTCCAGGAGTGCAATATTCAAGTGATATCGGAACTCCAACCGTTTTACCATTTGTGTATAACTCCGCTTGCTGTATTTCTCACAGCGAGTGTCACAGCGGACATCCGTATCCACTATAATTGTATAAATAATACTGTTTTTGTGTCACGGAATTTAGTTTTAAGAATTTTTTTTTAGGTGAGAATGTACTTGTTTAGACTTCAAATATGCTTTGTTAATAAAGAAAACGTCTATTTGAAAATTTGCTTCAACGTTTTCGGAGATGTGAGTTCCAGGATGTCAGCAGCTGTTCAGCGCCAATGAAACCGCCAAGAGCAGCCTTACCTCGGCCAGCTCTTTTCAAGTTTGCCGCTAGCTCTGATGTCTCTATAGTGGTTAAACATGAGATATAATTTATTTTGGGTAAAGCTAACAGGCAGTCTTTGGTCTCATTAATCTATTATTTGTTCCATAGCAAATAGTTTTGGATGAGGGCAAAATCTTATCACGTTATATTTTATGTAACTTCAATGCTGTTTATCAGAGCCCTGCCTTTGTACTTTTGTCTGAATTGTCTAGCAACTTTTATGATGGCTGTTGTTGTTGTTTATTAAATATCATTATTCAGTAAATAATATTTTATATAAGTAATAGTAGTATTTAATTAGAATATTTAGTATTGGGTAGGGGTGTCCCCGACTAAGGATTTTCATAGTCGAATCGGAATTTTCGATTCTTGCCGATATTCGACTGATAGTCTAATCATATGTGTTGGGGGCGGGGCAAAATACATTACCAAGAGTCGAGTCAGACATTCGACAGTCATAATTATGTTAACATACAGGGAAAATGTGTAACGGACACCTCGCAGATACAAACGGGGTAAATAATGTTTTATGTTTTGACTAAAAGATAGTTAACATTAAGCGTCAGTGAAACCCTAAGAATTCACAATATTTTTTTACAATAGTGCTCTCATTATAACATTATGTATATGACAGTAGTTATTAATGTTCTGCATTTCTGTTTTGAGCTTGCGCGCGCTGAAGATGACCAGTAGCATGAAGCAGCAGGTTTTTAATCAATGGGATTTAACTCATCATTTATCTCATATAGAATACGCTTAGTTATTTATACAACATAATATATATTACGACTTATAGGCTATCTGCACAAAATGCCTGAATGCACGAACGTGTCTGTGCGGCTCTGAATGAACACCTTTTGTGGGCGCTTTCTTCACGCAACAATGTGAAGAAACACAGCAACTAAACGTAAAAAATTCACAGCGTTTTATTATAATAGTGTTCTCATTATAATGTTATGTATATGACATTCCCAGTCACAGTTATTCATATTCTGCATTGTGGTTTGTCCATGCTCGCGCTGCGCGCTGAAGAGATAATCACCATAGTACTACAATGAAGCACTTTACTGCAGCGCAACTAACCTAAATGCATCTTATACGAGATAAATTATATATACACGATATATATAAACCGGCTGAAATGTTTTGAAATCACTTGTACCGCACCTGATCGAAAAAAATCCAGTCTTTAACTCTGCCTGTGTCAATTTGAGTCTTGTTAAAGTTTTAAATCCCTGCCGCCAAGATGCTCCTCTGTCAGTCACGGATTATGGAAAGTGAAACTGAAATCTATAGGGTTGTTGGATTTATTCACGCACGTTAAAATATTTTTTTTGAAGCTTCTTTCTTTTCAGATTCTTATTTACAGCATTATTTTAATAGCCTGTATATTAACTTATTAGGATAAAATCAGTAGTTCTATGTGAACTCATTTGAGCACCCCCATATAGCCAAAATGGCATGATCATAACACCCCGCGAATAATAGACTGTGAGATTGGTAGTCGAATCAGGCTCCTCCTATCGAAGCATCGAATCTTCGACTATGCAGGGTCACCCCTAGTATTGGGAAATGGTGCATGTGGTCGTGATGGTGATTAATTACATTGTTCCGCCATTAGATGGCGACAAGAGACTGTTTTTATGAGTGAGTCAGCAGTAAAGACTTTTATAATGAAAGAGACTGAAACAGGGTTGTAAACAAGCAAGTTATTTTTACTTTCAACAACAGCTTGTTTTTTTTTTCAACACCTTGTAAGACGTAACCACCAAATGCACTGAGCAGAGCTGTCATCGGAAATCACCCTTAACAGATGGAAGGATAGTACGACAAAGATATTGCTTTCCTCAGCAGACATTCAAACTAATGTTTTATGCTGATTATTAAATTTAGCTGAAGAATCAATGCTGTATCAGACGCAGGTAATAACTTGCTCAGTCCATCTCTCTCTCATAATACTCTACATAATACAGTGAGCTTTTAATACAGAAATACAAGAAGTTTTCAATGAAGCAACTTAACGTTCCTTCATTACTAGTTCTAAAGTAACATTTTCGAATTAGTAACGGAGGCTCAGCTGTTAAACTGTAAACTTGAGATCTGAATCCGTGGTGGAAGAAAGAGAGCACAAAAGAGGGGTTTTAAAGACACTCAGTTCTTGTTTCTTTTGTATTTACACACTCGTGCCGTTGAACTGTTGTATAAACACAATTTCACACTCATAGCCAAGCAATATGGCTGTATATCAGCACGCTGTGTTTACCTATGACCGAATCACAGCTGTGCCGATGTACAGCCATATCGCTCGTCTACATGTGATATTGCTTATTTACTTATTCTTTTGTTTATTATCTTATTTTAAAAATAAACTAACTAATTAGAGTGCAATAATACTATATTAATGATTTTATTTTTATAGTTACAGGTCTCTCAAGTTACAGTGGTTCCCATACATTGATTTATTTGTGGCGGCCCTCCACAATATCAAAACTGACCACCACAAATAGATTTTCCAAAAGGCTTTGACTTCGTTGAATAAACATGAGCATTGCAGGCGCGGGGTTTTTTATATGAATGTATCTTTGAAAGGAACTGATGTAGAAGATTTTTATTGGTCAAAATATGAACTACTCAAGTATAATCAATGTGAATCTAGCCATTTATGTATCAAGTTATTCCACTGTTATAATCATGTATCTGCCTGTGTGTGAGGCCTGCATGAGAATGGAATGTGCAGACAGTGCAGGGGTACAGTATATGGTGGAGCTGCACACTCTATTTGGACATTAGACAAAATATATGATGAGACCTCCTTGGTGCAGACATTACAAAAATACAGTATATGGTAAAGTTGCATGTCCTATTTTGACATTAGACAAAATATATGATTAGGCCTCCTCATTTCACTTAAAATAAATTCTACATCCTAAAAGCAGGCTGGAGACATAGCCATATGAGGTAAAATAGTTAATAAACAATAACCATATGTATGAAATGTATCTGAACATGGGCACGCCACTGTATAAAAGAGAGAACAGACACAGACTAGATAGATTTTCTGCAGATAATCTCTAGACTGCATTATCTCTCTGATAATAAAAGTCTATTCTTCTGGCATCAAAACCCAAAGACTCTGAGAATGATTCCTCACAGCACCGGCAGAAGCCACCACTCTGACTGTCTGTAGAAATGTTTCGATGTCATGTTCATTTAATCTTTCCTATAATGCCCGATAAAATCGTGTTTATGAGCGGAGTGCTGCTTTGATTACAGCCATTACTGGGGAAACCAACATTTCTGCCTCTCCAAAAGCGCCGCCTGCTGGCAGAGAATTAAATTGCATTTTCAATTAATCAGCCCATCTGCTGTTTTATATATAGCCTATATTTCTCCCAGGGGAAGTGCCGCCACACATAATGTAAGTCTGTGAGAGAAACAGAGTTATATCAAAAGTGTGGAGTAAGATTTAATCTGTAAGGGGAGGAGCCACTCATTTTTGCAGCAGCACCCCCTCGGCGCCGCCCAATTCTGCTAGCAGTTAAATTTTATATATTGTTCATAAATGACCAGCACAAATAGAAATTAAAACAATGGGTAAATATGATAAATATAACAAAAGACAGACAATTTCATCCACATAAAGTAAATTGTTTTATATATTACAAAAATACAAATGTAAAAAAAAATTAAAATAAATTTGGCCCCAAACAATCCAACTGCACAGCAGTGCTCAATGTACATACTGTACACATACAGTAGGTTTGCAGGACTAAACCTGAGCATGTATGTCAAGCTGTCTCTCTCTCTCTGTGTGTGTGTGTGTGTGTGTGAGTGAGTGAGTGAGTGAGTGAGAGAGAGAGAGAGAGAGAGAGTATACATTTCAACTTGTGAATGGTGTTTTGTGTTGTAAGTGTTTGTTTCACATTTTGGTGCCTGGATGACAGGGGTAGGGGGCTCCCACTTAAAGCATTGTGGCTCAAGGCCAGCCATTTTCGCCATCATGATTGATAATAGCATTCCATCCAGAGCCAAACTGTTCCTAGTTTTGGTTTTGTTCAAACCCACCATGAAGAACACTCTCTCTGCATCTGCATTTGAGTGAGGAAGCCACAGTGCTTTAAGTGGGAGCCCCCACCCTTGCCATCAAGGCATCAAAATGTGCAACAAAAACTTACAACAGAAAAAAAGCATTCATAAGCTGAAATGTGTAATTGTTAGGGGCCAAATTTCTTTTTTATTATTTTTGATACATTTGTATTTTTGAAATATATAAAAATTTATTTTATTTGGAAAAATTTGTCTTTTATCAGATTTACCAAATGTTATAACATCTCTAGTCCTTTCCTTAGTTTCAGGAAGCCAAAGCTAAGTTAAAGCTTCTGGTTGCAAAGCAGTTGGAGAGTTTCTGACTCTATCAATAATAATTTAGAAGGAATGTGGCTATATTCCCCAACATCAGCTCTCACTATCTTTGATCACAGGCAAGTGATTTTGTCCAGGAATCGTAAAATCTTAATCTCAGGAATCAAAATGTTTTAAAAAAATAAACAAAAAAATTAAGGGTTACAGCATTCATTGGATCTTGCTCTTCCAACTTACACTCTACGTGTGTGGGCATCCATGTTGCCTAGTAACGAACGAACATGCTTGCAGTGCAGCTGGATCACGTAATTTACACTGAAACAATAACATTCCAAAGGTGCATTCAAGCCATATCGTAATTACTGTGATTACGAGATACCAACTTGTAAAAAGCGTTCACGTTTTTGTAGAACTCATAATTACAACTTGGGAACTGGGAGTTTTCTGAGAGCTACAATTTGTACCACCTGACCACCTCTGATTCATTATCCGCTATGTTTAGGCATTGATAGTGCAATAGTTCAGAGTCCGAGTCCAAGGGTGTGAACCGCTCCAAGTAGAACGTCACGTGTTGTTATCTCAAAATCACAGTGGCCACATACACACTGCAGTTAAATTTGGTTGTCAGTTCATCTTTTACTCCTTAATCATGTTCTGGACACACATAATTCACTAAAAAAAACGGTATTCGCATTCGACAACATTAACTCCCAAAAAATACAGGTAGTGACAACCGCATTTTTTTAGAAATTCTATGCAGTGTGTACAGAACCGAACTGAACAACTAGTTGTTAATGATGATGTCACGAGAAGCAAGCCATTCTCTCCGTGATGCCACATCATTGCTATGTTACCACGCTGCCATTCATGACAGTTTCAGGAGTGAGTCGTGTTCCGTACCAAAGTCCCTTTAGTTTAAGTCACTTGGCAGCCATCTTTGAAACGCCTCTCGGGCATGCAAGTGCAGCTCCCATCTCTTTGAATGAGGAAACATCAAATTCTCCAAAACTGTTTGCCAAGCTTACGATTGAATTTCATATTTGAAATCACCAATGAAATCTAACAACAAGTCTCCGAACGCTGTTTCTATAGCAACCGAGACGTCTAACGGCAGCTGCAGTGACACGATGACTTTACCGATTATCGATTGTCTCTTTTATTCAGAAGGCAGGGCTTCCTTTGATAGAGCGGCCATATTGAGAATTGCATTTTCCTCCATTCAAAACTATACGATTGACACGTCTTTGGTATTCTATAGTCTTTGTTCCGTACACACATGGAATGATAATTTACGATACTCACTCCCGCATTTAAATGCGGTTGTCAATCCTGAAACTTGCAGTGTGTACGTGGCCAGTAATTATGACATGGCGTGAATGCAGCATAATTTCTGATTGGCTGGTAGGCGGCATTAAACTCTGTATAACAGGTGACAGCTATGAACTCGCCAGAGAACTTCCTTTTGTATGCCTGCGACTCATCCATTAATTGTATATAGCGGGACAAATTATCCCTTACTTCTCGGCGTGAGAAATACAAGGTGTGGCATGTGAACTGGTTGAAATGTGTGTCTCTCACGGTAAGCGTGTGAGACTTGAAAGCCCTGTAGTTATATTTAATGGTTCACACTATGTGAAGTGTGAGCACCAAGAAGACCAGACCGAAAAACGAATGTGCACCACTGTATATACAGGTGCATCTCAATAAATTGTCGTGGAAAAGTTCATTTATTTCAGTAATTCAACTCAAATTGTGAAGCTCATGTATTAAATAAATTCAATGCACACAGACTGAAGTAGTTTAAGTCTTTGGTTCTTTTAATTGTGATGATTTTGGCTCACATTTAACAAAAACCCACCAATTCACATCTCAACAAATTAGAATATGGTGACATGCCAATCAGCTAATCAACTCAAAACACCTGCAAAGGTTTCCTGAGCCTTCAAAATGGTCTCTCAGTTTGGTTCACTAGGCTACACAATCTGCCACAAACTGATCACCTCCATGCCACGCCGAATTGAGGCAGTAATTAAAGCAAAAGGAGCCCCTACCAAGTATTGAGTACATGTACAGTAAATGAACATACTTTCCAGAAGGCCAACAATTCACTAAAAATGTTTTTTTATTGGTCTTATGAAGTATTCTAATTTGTTGAGATAGTGAATTGGTGGGTTTTTGTTAAATGTGAGCCAAAATCATCACAATTAAAAGAACCAAAGACTTAAACTACTTCAGTCTGTGTGCACTGAATTTATTTAATACACAAGTTTTACAATTTGAGTTGAATTACTGAAATAAATGAACTTTTCCATGACATTCTAATTTATTGAGATGCACCTGTATATTATATATATATAGAACCCAAAGAAACAAATGAGACAAAAATATTTTCTCTGCCATTTATTTATTGAGAAAAATGATCCGGTGTTAAATATTTGTGAGTGGCAAAAGTATGTGAATCTTTGCTTTCAGTATCTGGTCTGACCCCCTTTTGCAGCAATAACTGCAAGTAACGTTTCTTGTAACTGCTCATCAGTCCTGCACAACGGCTTGTAGGAATTTGAGCCCATTCCTCAGTACAGAACCACTTCAACTCTGTGATGCTGGTGGGTTTCCTCCTATTAACTGCTTCTAAAGCAAGAATTTCAATTGGATTAAGGTCCGGAATTTGACTCAGTCATTCCAAAACATTAACTTTGTGATTCTTTAACCATTCTTTGGTAGAACGGCTTGTGTGCTTGGGGTCGTTGTCTTGCTGCATGACCCACTTTCTCTTGAGATTCAGTTCTCGGACAGATG
>NW_015505946.1:55500-87391 GCF_001515645.1 Sinocyclocheilus grahami
AATTCATTGTTCCATCAATGATGGCAAGCCATCCTGGACCAGATGCAGCAAAACAGACCCAAACCATGATACTACCACCACCATGTTTCACCACCACGTTTCACAGATGGGATAAGGTTCTTATGCTGGAATGCAGTGTTTTCTTTCTTCAAACATAACGCTGCTCATTTAAACCAAAAAGTTATGTTTTGGTCTCATCCATCCACAAAACATTTCTCCTGTATTCCTCTGACATGATCTTTAGCAAATTGCAGATGGGCAGCAATGATCTTTTTGGAGAGCAGTGGCTTTCTCCTTGCGACTCTGCCATGCACACCATGGTTGTTCAGTGTTCTCCTGATGATGGGCTCATAAACATTAGCCAATGTGAGAAAGGCCTTTAGTTGCTTAGAAGTTAGCCTGCAGTCCTTTGAAACCTTTGAAATAGGTGGAGTCCAAACTCTTTAGAGATGGCTTTGAAACCTTTTCTAGCCTGATGAGCAACACCAACTCTTTTTCTGAGGTCCTCAGAGATCGCATTTGTTTGTGCCATGATACACTTCCACAAACATGATCAGACTTTGATAGATCCATGTTCTTTAAATAAAACAGGGCACGCACTGACACCTGATAGTAATTTCACTGATTGAAAACAACTCTGAAAAACAGATGGACTCTAATTTCACTTTCAAATTAACTGCCAATCCTAGAGATTCACATACTTTTGCCACTCACAGATATGTAATATTGTATAATTTTCCTGAATAAATAAATGACAAAGAACATATTTCTGTCTCACTTGTTTGATTGGGTTCTCTTTGTCTACTTTCAGGACTTGTGCAAAAGTCTGATTATGTTTTGCATCATATTTATGCAGAAATATAAAAAATTTGAAAGGGTTCACAAACTTTCAAGCAGCACTGGCACACAATATTAGGAAGGTGGTCATAATGTTATGCCTGATCGGTGTATGTATACTGTATACATACACCGATCAGGCATAACATTATGACCACCTTCCTAATATTGTGTTGGTCCCCCTTTTGCTGCCAAAACAGCCCTGACCCGTCGAGGCATGGACTCCACTAGACCCGTGAAGGTGTGCTGTGGTATCTGGCACCAATATGTTCGCAGCAGTTCTGAAAGTTGCGAGGTGGGGCCTCCACGGATCGGACTTGTTCATTCAGCACATACCACAGATGGTCGATTGGACTGAGATCTGGGGAATTTGGAGGCCAAGTCAACACCTATTCCTCATCATTTTACCTTCTGGAACATCAGTGACCATTTGAACATTTTGCAATAGTTGCGTCTGAGTCCCTCAGTTGTCCTCAGTGTGAAAGATGGATCTCAAAATCATACAGTCATTGTTGGAAAGGGTTAAAATACTAATATATATATATACACACACACACACACACACACACACACAGTGGAGATCAAAATTAGAGAACAACCAATAATTTCCTAAATTTCAAGGTCACTGCTTAGTCCCATTTAAAGTTATCCTAACAGGAGTAGAAGGGCAGTGTTTTAATCATATTTCATAAATTAATTGTATTATGAAGCACAGTATAAAAAACTTAAATGAGTTATTTTAAAAAGAACAAAATTAGGGAACACTTAAAGATACCTTCAAGTATCTTTACACTATTTAAACAAACACTATTTAACTGGCAGCATTCCTCTAATTTTCACTGAGATTGCAAGATGGCGGGCCGCTCTAAGGTGACTGAAACTCTGCGACAGGAGGTTGTCCAGATGAAGGCCAAAGGGATGACCCTTTCAGCCACTGCAAGAGAAGTTGGTCATTCCAAATCTGTGATTCCTCGAATATTGCAGGTTTACAATGACACTAATTCATTCAAGTCCCCCAAAAAGGCTGGTCGCCCACGTAAGAGACAAGCATGAGAAGACAGGATAATGCAGAGGACTCTCAATAGGGAATCGGTTCAACACTGCAGCTGGAATAGCTTGCCAGTTCAGCACTGAACAGGGTAAGGATCTGTCTTTGGCATGTTTAAGAGAAGTCAGACTGAAAGCCCACTCTGCAGTGACCAAGCCTCTCAACAGCAGAAAGAATCAAAACGCTAGGCTCACCTTTCAACCCTCTATGCACACATTGGCAATATAATCAAGCTGATTTGCTGAAATCAAAACAGGGACGGTAATAGATGAGAGCCAGCCAATTAGATTGCTGTTTGCGCATTAGTTCCGCCTACTACTGGAAAAACTGCATTATCTTCTGCTTGTTCATAAAAGCTGAATAATTCAATAATTACTCCTACTCCCTTTTTCATCAATCTACACTCTACACACCATAATGACAAAGCAAAAAGCAGATTTGTGACAACTTTGCAAGTGTTTGATTGGGTTTAAGCCAAGGCTCTGTCTGTGCCACTCAAGGACATTCATAGAGTTGTCCATAAGTGACTCTTGCATTGTCTTAGTGTGTGCATAGGGTCATTGTCCTGTTGGAAGGTGAAAGTTCTGCCCAGTTCAGGTTCTGAATGCTCTGGAGGTTTTCATTATGGCTGTCTCTATATAAAGTGACGTGACGTGACATGTGGCCAAGTATGGTGACCCATACTCGGAATTAGTGCTCTGCATTTATCCCATCCTAAGAGCACACACACAGCAGTGAACACACACACACCGTGAACACACACCCGGAGCAGTGGGCAGCCATTTTTTGCTGCGGCGCCCGGGGAGCAGTTGGGGGTTCGGTGCCTTGCTCAAGGGCACCTCAGTCGTGGTATTGAAGGTGGAAGAGAGCGCTGTACATTCACTCCCCCCACCTACAATTCCTGCCGGTATGAGACTCGAACCCGCAACCTTTGGGTTTACGAGTCCGACTCTCTAACCATTAGGCCACGACTTCCCCCTTCCCCATATTTTGCTGCATTGAGCTTTCATTTTACTCTGACGAGTCCCTCAGTCCTGGTTGTTCCAGACTTCTTCCATTAAGGATAATGGAGGCTGCATGCTTCTGTGAACCTTTAATGCGGCAGAATTTTTTCTAAACTCATCCCCAGATCTGTCTCTTGACACAATCCTGTCTCTGAGCTCTACAGGCAGTTCTTTTGATCTCAGGACTTGTTTTTTTCTATTTGCCACAGGTTAACTCCACTTGAAGTGTAGTGACATCTACAAGATATATGAATGCTCCTGAGCTAAATTTCATGTGTCCCAGAAAATGAATACTTATGCAATAAAAATTATTTGTTTTTTATTTTTAATAAATTTGAGAAGTTGTTACAAACCAGTTTTTTGCTGTCATTATGGTGACAAAGTGTAGATTGATGTGGAAAAAAGTAGTTTAATATAAGGCAGCAACATAAAACGTGAAAAAAACGAAGGGGTATGAATACTTTCATAAAGCATTGTATATAGGCCTATACCCTTAAATATATACATTTCTTTGAAAGACACTTTTTCAGAGTACAACTAAGATCACACTTTTTTTTAATGGCTACTGTATACAGGTCACCAGGGCATCACAGAGACATCATGATTTGCTAATTTTATATCCAAATTAATACTGTTTGCAGATAACGTCAATTGTTGCCAATTTTAACATCCACGTAGATAATGAAAAGATGCATTAGGACCGGCATTTTTACACATCCTGAACTGCTGGGGTTAGACAACATGCTTAAAGTGGAAATGAAGCAGTCAGTCAATTTTACATTATTTAGAAAAGTGATTTCCACTTTGATTAAAAAATATATAATAAACATGATTAATGTAACCATTTTAAAGAAATAAGGTTGTTTTGTTATAGCTTTTAGAGCAAGGGCACCGCCATCTTGCAGTACCACCGTGTGTGACGTCACGGGGTTGGTTCGCTCCAATGGCCAGTGAAGTAATAGAAGCATTTCTTTATTTTGAACACACGCTTGTTTTGAAATGGAGGAAGATTACAATGAAAGCACTGTTAAGTCCATAATAAGTGCAATTGCCTATGCATTTGAGCCGATACGGCGATGGGACCGAGCAGTATTAGGGTTTGAAGAAACCACACCAGTAAATCGGAAACAATACTCGTTTACGTGGATACTCCTCAAGACTGTCACTCCGACATGCTTTGTGTGCACTTGTTGATGAAGGCGTGACAGAAAGCTCAATTTGGTAGCCTACTCACGTGCTGTCCGAGCCGAGCTGTGGCTTTGTGTGTGTGTGCGGCGCCACCAGCGCGAAGCCGCGAACAGAAATGATCTATCACAACGCCTGAGTACCGCATTTAAATCTCTTTCAGAAAAGGTCTATCACAGCGTGTAAAAACCGCACTGAAATTTATTCCATGCTGTCTCACGCTTAAATGGCTTAATCACTTTAATATTTAAACTGACAAGGCTAAAAACACGTGAGAATGATAAACTTTATTGAGGAAGCAGCACTGGTCCGATTGTTCAGATAACGTTAAGTGATTAGTTAAACGCTAATTGTATTCGCAGGTGAACATAAAATATGATACATACAACTGGTGAACCAGTCAATGTAATGCATATGTCTTAATGGTCTGACATAACAATAAAATGCGACATGAATGATGAAGCGTCGTCTGGTTACATCACCTTGCGCCTGGCATTATGAAAACAATGTTTGGGATACCACGATCAAAACTTAGCATATAGACAGTTTGATGTTGAATATTCATCCAAATTATGGTGAAACCCAAATTATTTGTGTGTTAAAATAACATTTGTGTGTTCAAAATGTAAAGAAATGCTTATATTACTTCACTGGCCATCGGAGCGAACCAACCCCGTGACGTCACACGTGATGGTACCGCAAGATGGTGGCGCCCTTGCTCTAAAAGCTATAACAAAACATCTTTTTTGATCACTTTACTAAATAACGTTAACTTAACTGACTGCTTCACTTCCACGTAAAGGACCCATTAATTGCACTAATAATATTCTAGATTTAATTTTATCGGAATGGAAATTGATGTTGAATTTCTGCCGCAGAGTGACAACATATCAAATAATTACCTAGTCTTGTATACAAACCCGATTCCAAAAAAGTTGTGACGCTGTACAAATTGTGAATAAAAACAGAATGCAATGATGTGGAAGTTTCAAATCTCAATATTTTATTCAATTGGGTTTGTACTCCAAATAGAGAAAACAATGCGACTTTTGAAGATATGACATGGCGCGAGGAATGTCCTCCTCTAGTGCCCTTTAACGATACCAACAAGAGGAACTCTAGTGGATATATAAGTAACAGCATCTGTGTGAGGGCAATTCTGCCACTGCATTAGATTTCCATTACTTGGCCTGCAGGCCATAGGCGTTTAATGCTAAGGGTTATGGTTTTAAAACAATTTAGCACCTGTAATAGCGTTTGTGGATTTGGCACTTACTTGCTCTTCTTGTGTCTTTGCTTGCATCAGTCTGGCACGTAGCTGAACATGATAGACGCTGTAATATTTTTTAGCACGAGCAACCTGTTGCCTCTGTTCTCTAAGCTTATTTTGAGCTGACTTCTGCTGTTGGATCCTCTCCCTGAACTCTCTCTGAAACATACAGACATAAGATTTTGAGTAGCTGAGCTCAAAGGCTTTTAATTTTGTGTGATTTAGTCTTTGCGTCTTTATTATGAGTATGCTCTTACCAGGCGACGGTTGTGTTCCTTTTCTTTGTGGATTATCTGCACCAGCATGTCATGTCTTTTCTGAGCTTCTTCTAGCTACAAATACAAAAACGTGAACCCATTCAGTGCTGAAACACAATGAACTTGTGCACACTGATCAGTAGTCAGCTGAGACATATCAGTTAGAAACTAAAATCTGTCAACACATGACTAGGTTTATTGCATATTATTACATGTGACTATACAATATATAATGCTTAATACAACAGCATGTCACTATAAGTATTAACATATGTATCAAAAAGTGTTAAGAGCAGAAGGCAATATTTTCAGTGAATAAAACCTTTTTTTTGCCACCACATTATGCCAATGTAAGGCCCGGAATATATTATCTAGATTTTTTTCTTACATTTAGCCATTTTTAATTTTTACATTATAGAGAAAGTTATTTAATTGTCATGCTGATATTATGCTGATAATACTACTGTAAATGTAAATGGTTTACATAAAATCGGTGTGTTTCTGTGTGTGTGTTAGATCTCTCACTTGTTTTAAAAGTTTGGACTGTGTCTGTCTGTTTTGGTTTTGGGAAGAGCTGAGCTGGTCAATCTGTCGGAGCTGCTGTTTCCACATACGGGACAAAGTGTGAGGAGAGAGCTGCACCCGCGGAAACTCCTCCAGCAGAATGGGAAGAAGATTGTTGTCCTTCACTTTCACTAGGTAAAATGTAAAAACATACGATGCAAATTGTTAAAATGTATTTATATAATAAAGAACCTGAAAATCTGAAGAGAACAAGGATGGATTAGTGGATGCTGCTCTGCTGTGTATATTTGTGTCTGTGTGGCATATATGGTTTATGAGGACACAATATGATAATTAGAGAAATGAAATTTGGAGGTTTACATCTTACATTTTTTCCAAAGTCAAAGCAACTTTGAACTTTCAAAACTTTTTCTATGTTCTTTTTTTGTATGTTCTAAATGAGAAAATTGACATGTGGCGTAAGAACCTGAGAACAGTTGTCTGCAATCTGTTCGCAGGGGTTAAAGCAAAAAAAAAATCCTGAGCCTGAACTTTTTTTCTGGGGGTGAGGGAGGGGTGCGGGGGTGGACACATATACGTGTGTTTTGTTTTCAGCTATTTTTTTACACAGATTTACAAGCAGATTTACACGCGTATTTTCAACTCCCAAACATGGTCGGTCATTCAGGGGCGGGCCGATGGGGGGGAGGGGGGAGTATAGTTTTAGTACCATTTAATATTCAGTGGATTATCAAAATTAAGACTACACATAAAGAACATAATATTTTCCGGAAATTATTATTATTAACATAATTTAAGGAAAAATACTGTATAATGTCAAAAACCAACAAACAATAAATAAAATTAGCAGCACTATACACGTTTTGTTTGCATAAACATTAAAATACTACTATTAAAAATGATGGCTGGATTATAAACAATCATAAAATAAAGGTTTGGTGACTTACAACATAACATGTTATCTACTAGATTTGACCAAAAGTAAGTAAATAAATTAAAAAATTAAAAAATTAAATGATTAACCTCACATTTCAGTCGTTAACTCATTTTAAGAGAAGGATCAAAATCATAAATTATAGACATTTTAGAGTTGAGATTTTTAGAATGCACATTACCTTGTTTTACATCTACAGGTTAAGATTTACAATAAAAAATTGAGCCGTCTTTCGCATTGGTCTGAACAAAAAAGGCAGACGGGGCTGAATGAAATGTAACTCCACTGTCTGACAGCAGATGTCGCGAAAGGAACAGCAGAAATAGAGCGGTTTCCTCGGTAACCGCTGTAAATAAAGCAGTCTCGCGACATTGGGCAAATTAAAAGCAAATATCATAGAAACAGTCCATTCTCCCTTATGCATTCATAGAATTAATTAATTCATACATTCTTTCATTTAATTTCTTTCAGCACTCTGCCTTCATTCATGTTTTCACACAAAACGAAACCTACGCTGCTGTTGCGCCTGCGTGAGACTGTTAATTTTGCGTTTATGCTGAGCAGTATTTATCTCGTTTTACCACATATTTATAGATTAATCCTTACTAAAGATTCA
This sequence comes from Sinocyclocheilus grahami, assembly GCF_001515645.1. Lineage (NCBI taxonomy): Eukaryota > Metazoa > Chordata > Actinopteri > Cypriniformes > Cyprinidae > Sinocyclocheilus > Sinocyclocheilus grahami. The sequence continues at coordinate 63,177 of NW_015505946.1, forward strand.
GTCAAGAGCAAATTTGATCAGAGTGATTTTTCTTTTGTACTTTAATATTAATAACACAGACAGCAAGCTGTATTTTTCTATAAGGAGAAAAATCCTGGAACGTTTTCCTCAAAAACCTTAATTTCTTTGCGACTGAAAATAGAAAGACATGAACATCTCAGATGACATGGGGGTGAGTAAATTATCAGGAAATGTTTATTCTGGAGGTGAACTAATCCTTTAAGGTATGGAGGAGTGAGATTATTAAAAGCCTTGAACGTAAGAAGCAGACATTTACAATTGATACATTTACAATACAGAAAGCCAGTATAATCGCTGAAGAACTGGAGAAATATGCTTGATGGAAGGAGTTCTAGAAAGAATACGAACTGCAGAGTTCTTAAACAACTGAATTTTATAAAGATGTTTAGAATGGAGACCAGATAGGAGAGCACTGCAGTAATCAATACATGTAGCAACCAGTGCATGGAAGAACTGCAGTGCTACTCATTGTGAGGGAGGGACAGTGATGATTGATATTACTTCAATGAAAGTAGGCTATGCAGTATGAGTGATATTAACATGAGCTTCAAAGGATAGGGTTTTATTGTGGATGACACCCAGTCTCTTAACCGAAGTACATTTTTTTTAGCTACAGAAAGATAATCAGATTTTTGCAGAATATTCTTTAATCCTGCAAGGAGGACGTCAGTTTTACAACTGAGTTTAAGAAATTAGCTGAAAGCCAGTCTTTAATTTCAGCTAAACAGCTCGACAAAGAAGGTGGAGGGAAGGAACTCAAGGGCTTGGAAGACAGCTGGTTGTCATTAGTGTAGCAATGAAAATGGATACCAGATTTACTAAAAATATGACAGAAAGGAAGTAAATAGATAATGAATAAAAGATAGCCCAAAACAAAACCCTGAGGAACACCACAGTTAACTTTAGATAGTTTTGGTTGGAATTGTTTAAATTGGATTAACTGAGTACAACTAAAGAGGCTTTAAACCAAGACAGTAATCCCAACGAAAGCTAACCTGTCAAGAAGTATGTGTACAATTTCGGTAATTAAAGAGGACAAAGATGGTAACAGTTTTGACTAAGTGAATTGAAAGAGGGTTGAGCTGACAAGTGATAGATTTGTATTTCCGGATAAGACAAAATATATCTTCAGCAGTCGGTAGAGTGAAAGTAGAAAAGACAGAGTGTGAAGGCACAAGAAAAGTAACTGCTGGTGGATATTTTCAATTTCAGACTCAAAACAGATAATAAAAGTCTGGCAAAGAATGGTGGAATAGGTCTACATATTTGGTGGCAGAAAGTCAGATGGTCATCAAATATTTATGGCCACTAGCCCAAATTAATTTGGAATAAAAGTCAAATTTTACTTTAGACAAGGCATCCTTGTAGTGTTGGATGTGGTCAACATGCATTTCTTTGTGAATAGTATATAATATAATTAATAAGTAATATTCTTACTATGTGTTTCTAGATCCCTAATATCACTACCACTCGCAAACCATGCATCCCACAATGTAGGCAGCGCAATCCTAACAACCTGTGCACTTTGCCTATGTCTACTAATACACTACTTTCTTTTTCTATTGGTCTCTGAAATTGCCAGTCTGCTGTAAACAAAGCAGATTTTTATTACTTCTATTACTAGTCATTCAAGACTAAACCTCATGGCTCTGACAGAGACGTGGATCATCCCAGAGGACAATGCTACTCCTGCAGCACTCTCCAATAATTTATCTTTTTCCCACTCCCCCCGTCTGACTAGAAGAGGTGGAGGTACTGGTCTGCTTATCCCTAATGATTGGAAATGTAATCCTTTACCATCTCTGAGTATCAACAGCTCCTTTGAATCACATTCAACCATTATTACCCACCCTCTTAAAATTAATTTTATAGTTGTTTATCGACCCCAAGGACCACTAGGTAACTTCGTGGAAGAATTAGATGTGCTGCTCTCAATCTTTCCTGAGGATGGTACTCCCCTAGTTATGTTTGGAGACTTCAATATCCACCTAGATAAACCTCAGGCTGCAGACTTCCACACTCTGCTTGCCTCTTTTGATCTCAAGCGAGTGTTAACTACGGCTACTCACAAATCATGCAACCAACTGGACCTTATTTACACATGACACTGCTCCACTGATCATGTACTGGTTAATCCACTGCACACCTCGGATCACTTTCCTCCTCACTCTTAACCTCAACATGGGTCCTGACACAACACACACCCCTCCACATGTCACTTTTCGACGTAACCTACGCTCACTCTCACCCTCCCGGCTATCTGCTATGGTTTCACCTTCACTTCCTTCCCCTGAACAGTTATCATCTCTTGATGTTAACAGTGCTAAAAATACTTTCTGCTCCACTCTTACGTCTTGTTTAGACAGTGTCTGCCCCTTGTCTTCCAGGCCAGCTCGTACCACCTCTTCTGCCCCTTGGCTATCTGATGTTCTCCGTGAGCATCGTTCTAAGCTCAGAGCTGCAGAAAGAGTATGGCGCAAATCACAAAATCCTACTGACCTTAATGTATATCGATCACTCCTCTCTTCATTCTCTGCTAATGTCTCCACTGCTAAAAGGACATACTATCACAACAAAATTAACAATTCGCCTAACTCTCGCATGCTCTTAAAAACATTTTCCTCCCTCCTTTGTCCTCCTCCTCCCCCTCCTTCAACCAACTCTAACAGCTCACGACTTTGCCACATTCTTCATTAATAAAATTACAAATCTCAGTGCACAATTTGCCACACCACAAACTGTCAAACACATCTTACCAGCAAACATACACTCGTTTTCATCCTTCTCTCCACTCTCTGAGGCAGAAGTCTCTAAACTCATCCTTTCCAATCATCCTACTACTTGTCCGCTTGATCCTATTCCATCTCATCTCCTTCAAGGCATTTTTCCTGCCATTGTACCTGCACTCACACACATCGTTAACACATTCCTTCACACTGGTGTTTTTCCCTCAACATTTAAACAGGCTCGTATAACCCCACTTCTTAAGAAACCCACTCTTAACCCAACTCTTTTAGAGAACTACAGACCGGTTTCCCTTCTACCTTTCATTGCACTCAACACTTGAACGAGTTGTGTTCAACCAAGTCTCAGCCTTTCTCACACAGAACAACCTCCTGGGCAGCAACCAATCTGGCTTCAGAAGTGGACATTCAACCGAGACTGCCTTGCTCTCAGTTGTTGAAGCCCTAAGACTGGCAAAAGCGGCTTCCAAATCTTCTATACTTATCTTGCTGGATCTGTCCGCTCCTTTTGATACGGTGAACCACCAGATTCTCCGGCCAACCCTATTGGAAAATGGCATCTCAGGAACCACATGCCAGTGGTTTGAGTCTTACCTCTCAGATAGGTCCTTCAAGGTATCTTGGAGAGGTGAGGTGTCCAAGTCACAACATTTAGCTACTGGGGTGCCTCAGGGCTCAGTTCTTGGATCACTTCTCTTCCCTATCTACATGGCATCGCTAGGTTCTGTCATTCAGAAACATGGCTTTTCATATCACTGCTATGCTGATGACACTGAACTAAAACTGCCCGGTCCTGCAGATTTGCTTTATACAACATCTGGCATCTCCGCTTGTCCAGAACCTGCAACACAACTCCTTGTTCAAGCTCTTGTTCTATCCAGGCTGGACTATTGCAAAGCTCTCTTGGCAGGTCTTCCAGCCACTTCTATCAAACCTCTACAATTAATCCAAAATGCCACTGCAAGATCAATCTTTAATGAGCTGAAAAGAATGCACGTCACACCTCTGTTCATCCATTTGCACTGGCTACCTGTAGCTGCTCACATAAAATTCAAGGCATTAATGTTTGCCTACAAAACCACCACTGGCTCTGCGCCCCTTTACCTAAATTAATTACTTCAGAGTTATGTGCCCTCTAGAAGCTTGCGTTCTGCAAGTGAACAACGCATTATTGTGCCATCTCAAAAAGGCACAAAATCACTTTCACAGACTTTTTCATTAACTCTTCCCTCCTGGTGGAATGACTTGCCCAACTCAATCCGAGAAGCTGAGTCCTTAGCCATCTTCAAAAAAACGACTAAAACACATCTGTTCCATCTTTATTTGACCCTCTAACGCTAGCACTTTCTATTCTATTTAAATTCTACTTTATCTATTTGTCTTCTTTTTTTATTTAAAAAAAACACTAGCTTTCTATTTTTTCTTTCTATCTACTTGTTTTTCTTTGTGTGTATGTATATATATATATAATGTAAATAAATAAAATACCTTGCTACGTGTACTGTGTTAGGCTAAACGAGACTTGTCATCTGCACTTACATATTGTTGCTCTTTTGTTAGTTTTGATTGCTTCTATTGTCCTCATTTGTAAGTCGCTTTGGATAAAAGCTTCTGCTAAATGACTAAATGTAAATGTAATAAGCGAAACTTTTAGCCAATCACAGCAGTGTGCGTTTACTTGCGAGTTGTGAATGCACCCTGCCTATAAAATCAGACTGTTCTGCAGAGAGGCTCAAAAACAGGATAGAAAATAGCCTATTACTTCTAAATATGTGTTTTTAATGTAAAATCACACTAACATTATAAGTGAACCTCAGAGAACATTATAAAATTAAAGCTGCAAGCAGCATTTATCGGGGTTCAAGCGTATTAAGACCTTTATGCCATCTATGGTGTTAGGGTCTAGGCTGACATGAAAGCATTTAAGTTTTATAGGCTTTTGAGTACATTTGGAGATGGCCATTTTCTTAATGATCCCATTATGGCTATCCAAATGGTAAAGTTCAACAGTTTTTGAAAATTATTGACCTAAAAAATCTAGAGAATTGTAATGCAGTGGTTTTGAGGTTTAGTGAAATACCTAGGACCTTAAGGCAAAATTATAGAGAATGAGGAGATTCAACATATGCTATGAATATTGTTTATGTGTGATACGTAGCGCCACCCGGTGACTGATTTCTTTTATACTTCACACAGACTGCTAGAGGCAAGAGTCAAACAGGCCTACGATGTTTCGTTCTGTTAACCTGGTCTAACAGGTTCTCAAACTTCATAGGCCAATGGCAGCCATGTTTTTTGAGAGACACGATGGTCCTCATAGACCTCATTCATGGCACCTTCGACCAAGACACTGCACGCCAATGTTCAAGTCAATCGGACTAACGACTGCGTAGTTATAGTTGCAGCAAAAAAATAGTATAAGTCCACTTTTATGTATTGTTAGATCTTTTTTATGTTCTAATTAACATAATGATTAACATAATTATATAAAAAATATGTTGTCAGTGCCCTACAAATTAACTGGTTCTAGGACTTTTTTGTCCCTAAAACTGACAGAAAAGGATAAGGCCTAAGACATTTCTTTAGCTGTAATACAATAATGCAAAAACAACAACAATAAAAATACTGATTTTTTTTTCTGGTGATTAAAGAGATGTTTAAAAGTCTCTCTCTCTCCCCCCACACACACACGCACTCATAGAGGTAGAGTGTGATCAGATGTCTGATAGTTTTTTAATTTTCTTTTATCCATAGAGCTTCGTAAAGTCACGAAACTAACCATATTTCCTCAGAATTACTTGTTCTCGAATGACTTGGTTAAAGATATAAGAAAATTACTGCTAACGTTTTTACTGTTACTTTTAATAAATCGCCACTGCAACACCATTCAAGATATCCAATATCCAGTATCTGGACGGAGTATCTAAAATTCCACTGCCTGATTTTTCCAAAAATCCACATTCAAAGCAAAATAGCTGACTTCCTGTTAGTCGTAGCTTATGACTGTAAATTAGAAAGTTGTCCGTCTTGATGAGAACAATGTCTGTACCGAGTTTTGTGTCTGTAGCTAAAACTAACTCCCCAACTTTTGTCAAAAGGTGGCGCTATAGAGCGCCTCCTCCATGCCCTTTTATGAGCTTTTGCCAGTGTCTGTCATTAATACTGATTTGTGTGTTGAGTTTCATGAAATTCTAAGCATGTTATCTGCTTCAAAATCACCAGAAAAGAATATTCAAGTTTGAAACGTTGCCATGGCAACAGTATTTTAGATATTAATATTCCCTCAACAGTTTTACATCGGCTGTGTTTTGACATTATTCTGATGAAGTCTGAAGCAAATCGAGTAAAAATAAAAAGATGCTGAATTCAAAGTATTTTGAAAATGACACACTTCTTGCTGCCAGTTGGTGGAGCTATAACTTTGACTCCTAATAGTCACATCTATGCGATCGGCATCATACAACGAACAAACCCCTGAAGTTTCATATTGAAGTTTTCAATATGATATCGTTTTATCACCCATCCCTACATGACACAAACATTTTTTCTTGTTTTTTGGCTTTCGGGTGCTTTTGTCTTGCTTGATTGCTGCTTCTCTACCATCATGAGGAGATAACACTTGTCACACACTTTTTTTCTTTCTTTTTTTTATGTAGTTTCTTTTCTTTTCCGTTGAAAGTCTCATTTTTTAAGTTGGCGCAAAGCTGTATCCGACTTTGTCTTTGACTGCATCAAACTTTAACCAGCCTATGAGACTCCTCATCTATCCTTCAGCCAATGCCCATCGTGGTTGTCTTCCCAAGACATCACTCCAGATTGTTCCAGACCGTCAGCGAATCAATGAAGAATCAGCTGAACTGGTGCATTTAATATAAAGTTTCATAGCCTCATTGAAAAGTCAATGCTAGGGTTAAATAAAAAAAATGCATGGTTTGTTTAGGGAATTGCTTATGGAACAGTTTAAGGTCTAAGGAATTGCATATATTTGTCCAGTAAAGTCTTGTTTGTATTTAAAGAAAAGTGTCTTGTGTTATGTGCTTACAAATTAATGTTTAAACTGTCAATCTTGTTACCGCACTACTAAATAGTGTTTTCACTATATTTTGGATATTAATATCCATTGCATAGTTGATAGTTACAGCAATTCAACTGATCAGCCGTAAAAAATTTATTCTGTCAAAATTCCCTATAAATAAAATAATTAGTTCCCCTTGAGCTAAATTTACCTATTTACCTTATAGAAGAGTCCCTGTACACCATGCAGTATATGCCAGTTTGTGTGTGTGTGTGTGTGCGCGAGCGCTCTGTCACTGGTTGCTGTCTTACCAGAATGTATCTCTTTTCTGGCTGTGTGTTGGAGTTTAGTTCCGGAGGATCGAGAGCAAGGTGACTTGGTGCAGGATCTGTGAACAGAAGGAGCTTTTCTACACACTGCCTGGTGGTATTCAAGCTCCTACACAAACACATAAAACAGTAACAACATAAAACATTAATAATAACTACATTTGTACATCTTTGAGTATTCTTAAAGTTTTCAGCTTTGGCTTTGTTTAAATGAACGAGATGCTTTAAATTATCATGACACTCAGCACTCACTTGCATATCAGATTTAAAAAAAAAACATCACAATGCCACATTTGTTATGTAGCCACCACTTTCCTAATGAGCTTACTGCATTTTAAATTATTATGGTAGGCACTTTTGGTTTAGGTAAGCTGGACTCAAAAAGACGAAAAAAATACATTTAAATCAAAATTGCACTACAAAAAATGTCAGTTTGACTGAATGAGCTGTAAAATTTCCTTCATGTTCTTTTTTCAGACAACAGAAGAATAACACAACGCTGGGTCTTTTCAGTTTGCTGCATCTTTTTCCTCTTGATTATTAGCTTTTGGGGTTCCCTTTTGAAGTCAGACTCTCAACATTGTGAAAACTCCCTTTCTCCGAAAATGCTGAAGCCTGATTGAATCATGCTATTGCACCTGCAATAGCCAATGGCCCTCAATTAGTGTGGTGGGCCCATCGAGCTACCAGACTCGCATGAGGAGTGTGATCTGTGCTTGGGACACGTCCATGCCGAGGCAGCGATGGAGAAATCTGATTGTCATTTCTGTGGGGATCTGCCGATCAAGACCCTCCATGCAAGACTTGCTGCAGTCTTCACCCACTGTTGTACCTCACCCTCCAGTCGCCGTCGAGCTGTGATCGGGGAGGCTCCCTCAATCTCCTTTGGAACCAGGGAGGAGGATGCCATGTCAACCACTGCCTCTGACCCAGGTGCTTGGTCAGAGGCTCCAATGGATGAGAGTGCTCCTCCAGTGACCCCTCTTGATGAGGAAATTCTGAATATCCTCTCGGATGCCGTGGCTGAGATGGGCCTGGAATGGTCAGCCCCAAAACAGCCTACGAAGAAGTGTCAAACTCCTATCTGCATGTGGGCCACCAATCAGCCCCCCCGGTGCTATTCTTTCTCGAGCTACATGACAAGCTCACCTGGGCATGGTGCTCCTCTCACTCAGCCAGAGCCCATGACCAGGAAACTCACCTCTTATTCGTGGTCGAAGGACATACTGTCACATTCAAAACAAACAAACAAAAATACTATGGAAGCCAACAGGATTTACCATCCATGCAGATGATATAATAAACCACAAGATTAATGATGAAGGACAGTACAGAACACAAGGAAGCTCTGGCAGTGTAAATAAAAAAAATCAAACAATCTCAAAACAATTACTGGAACAAATATTCTGGAATCTGACATCTGAATGTGTGAAAGGGCCTTAAAAATTTTGCATAGTACTGTATTTTGAATTAAACTGTAGAGAAGAATTAAAATGAGGAATTTCAATACAGTACAAACACATTACAAAGCACTGTAATATCATGATAAAGACACAATACAAAATTACTCTTGCTTGCATCATAAAATATAATGCACCAAAAATGAGAGATAAACATCACTGACCATTTTCTGAGCATTGAGTCTCTCAGTGGTCATATCTGTTTGCTCCTGCTGCACTAATTGCTTCAGTTCATCTGATTCTGTGAACTACACACACACACACACACACACACACACACACAGAAAATCAAAAACACAGTCCACATGATCAGGCTGTTGGGATATGAATGTTTAAAAGTGTAACTAAAAGCTTCTAAAAAAAAACACAAATTCCTTGTGTGTTTGCATATACTTGGCGAATAAAGCTAATTCTGATTCTGGTGTGGTGTGTGGGATGTACCTGGGTGTTTCTGTGCTGTTGCTGGCTATTGCATGAGTCTCTGATCAGAGCATCTTGCTGGATAGAGTGCTGTACAGGTGAAGGGAAGGGGGGCAATGAGTGTGCATGAGCACTGGAATGGCATGAACCTGGATAAAAACACAAGCCTGTTTAGTTGTCTGGTGTACAGTCACTTGTTGGCAGTGGTGTGTGAGGACATACTTGACATACTTATGACACACTCCATGATGCTGTCGCTATGATGAGACTGTTTATCTTCCTCTCCTGGCTCACACATCTCCCCAATTTCACTCAGAGCACGCTTCAACATCTGCACCACAAAGCCAACTTAACTAACATATTTATTGTACAGTATACATGCAGCATAGCAGCACTAGAACACTAGAGACTGAAATTCATTATCATTTACTTGTCTCAATGTTGCTCCAAGCTTGCGTAATGCAAAATGTAATACAAAATTAGACATTTCCACACAACAACAAAGACTAAAACGGACAAAAAAAAAATATATATATAGCTGCAAGCAGCAATTATCGGGGTTCAATCGCTTTAAAGGGGTCAAATGATGCGATTTCAATTTTTCCATTCTCTTTGGAGTGTTACAAGCTCTTGGTGCATAAAGAAGATCAGTAAAGTTGCAAAGACTAAAGTCTCAAATCCAAACAGATATTTTTTATAAAAGTTAAAAGTCAACCACGCCTACCTAAAATGGCTCGTTCTAACACGCCCCCACATGTCTACATCATGATGTGGGAAGATTTGCATAACACCGCCCAAATGTTCACGCAAAGAAAGAAGGCATAACTTTGATTCGTGCTGTAGTATTGTTGTTGGTGTGTGTTTCGTTGTGAAAGTGAAACTACTTTGTTTGGCCTTCCAAAAGAGGATGATATCCGCTTCGTCAAGCCTAGAGCTGATCAGTGCTGGTCGCTGAGGAAATACATCAACTTCGCGCTGTGGATCACCTGATCGGCTTTCACCGTGGACGAAGCCCAGGGGTCGTCACATGTGGTTGCCGCAAGCCCGCTGGCCTCCGCTCACTCTAGGCCGCCGTGTGTGACGCTGTGTTTCATTGTGAAAGCGAAACTACTTTGTTTGGCCTTCCAAAAATGGACACGACTAGAAATCAGTGGTTAAGTTGTATTTACAACACTGTTCCAGAACACTTCAACCCAAATATTCAGATGTGTGCAGCACATTTTATGGAGGACTGTTTACTGATCCTGGTAGAGTAGACTACAATGCCGGCTGTTCTGACTCACAGACTGCAAGTACATTTTTTATATTAAGAGTTTTTATATTTTATATTTTTTATATTTAAAGCGAGTTTTTTGGGCAGTGTAGAGTAGGGCTTGTTGTTTGTAATTTCTCCGATCACAAATGCAGACATGGTTATATGTTTACGCGGCGCGATGCAATGCAACGCGTAAAAAGACAGTATAAGTCATAATTATGTCCCCACTGGATGCAACGAATGCCTCGTTTATAATGGGTTTTCATGTTTTTGAATCATCGCTCCGGCCTGACAGGGCATCATCACAGTATGGTAGGGGTGTAACATTTCCGTCACACGCTTGAGGTATTCGGCCAATCATAACGCACTTGATAGCTGGCCAATCACAGCACACCTTGCTTTTCAGACCGATGAGCTTTGTAAAAATCGACGCGTTTCAGAAAGGCAGGGAATAGAGGAGAAACAATAATGTACAGTATGGGGAAAATAATGTGTTTTTTAACCTTAAACCGCATAAACACATTTCATTACACCAAATACACAAAATAATTTTAAAGTTTAGAAGTTTAAAGTTTTTGTTTAAGATTTATAGGCTTTTGGGTATATTTGGACACACCCATTTTCTAAACGACCCCATTATGATTTTTTTTGGATAATAATTGACAAGAGAATCCAGAGAATTGTACTGCAGTGTTTTTATTTTAAAAATTGAGCAAAAAACCTAGGACTAGTTCACAAATTTTTTTTTTTTTCACATATTGTAAATTATTTAACAAATGCCTTGCTTGACAGCAGTGGTACTACAGACAAAGTTGTTCGGAATGAGGTCTATCATACGATATGAATATTGTGTGTATGTGTGAAAAACCGCACAATATACAATAGTTTACGCCCTTGAAAAATTAGATATCGCCCCCCCCCCCCCCCCCCGAAAAACCATACTTGAGTAAAAGTACAGATACCTTACAGTGAATATTACTCCACTACAAGTTACAAGTCACCAATTTCAAGACAACTTGAGTAAAAGTCTTAGAGTATCTGATTTTAACAGTACTTGAGTATTTTACTCATACTGAATATAGGCTCAAAGATGCACTAGTCAAAGTGACATGCCAGTGAAAAACAAGAAACAGTTGATTAGTGAGGAGAGCAATAACGTTTATTTTCTAAAACTGAACACCTCAAAAAAAGAAAAGAAAAAAGAACTCCCATTCACATAAAGTAGCCTTGTTGACAAGTTTAGGTGAGTAAGTGAAAAACGCACAAGATATAATACTTTCAGTGCCCTGTAGTTGGCGATATCACTGCAGAAAAAGCTAGGTGCCATGCAAAATGTAATGAGTAATTGCAACACTCATTACAAACATAGTGAAGTAAAGAGTACAGAGACTTATTCAAAAATGTAGTGAAGTAGAGAATAAAAGTAGCTAATATCTTTGATACTCAGTAAAACTACAGAGTATCCAAAAAGACACTCAAGTATATTATTAATCCAAAGGGTACATAGCTTTTGGTTTTCTGCTTATACTTGACAAGCAGGTGTTGGTTCACTATGCTTGCATGTTACTGTTGTCTGCAAAAAATAACTTGAATCATATTATAATATAGCAAAACTGCATCACAAACAAACATAGAATAAAGTGTCATTATTACTAAAGATGGCATGTCAGAAAAAGTAAATAATTCTGCGGGTGCTTCTGAGCTGATGACAGGTTAAATGAGAATGTGCTATCTGTATTATTACTTATCAGTTGCAGATTAATGCATAAATGTTTGTTTTATTATTCATAGCACAACACTAAATATGTCTTTATAGAAATATTATACTATATGTTATCTTGAAAGAGTCATGAATTTGTTTCTTTTAAATGGATACTAATATACGTATTTAAATGTGGGGTAAGCGATTTCTGGAAGCCAATGTTGACAATTGAAATCACCAAAACAAACACGCCCCTACCCCAAAAGGTTCTCGCCCCTATTTTGATAGCTCCGCCCCACACATACATACGCAACCCAGGCAACGATTAGTTCTGTGAAACAAAGCAAAACCAATGTTACACCGTGTCTACACCGGACACGAGTGGCGCGGAGCGACAAAATACTATGGAACTCATTATAATCAGTGATGCTGTCTACACCATAGATATATAAACATATCTATGGTCTACACTGGATGCGGCACGACACGACACAACAAATCCCCGACAGAAAACTGTTACTGCATTCTATTTATGATGTATTGACACAAATTTCAAATGATTTTCAAAGGTCCTGTGCACTGAACAGCTCTCTCCTCCACATCATGAGTAGACATGCCCCTTACTGCTGATTGGCTACAAGTTTGTTTTGTTATTCGGCCCAAATCTGTTTTCTAAAGCATTTTTGAAAAATCGCTTACCCCACCTTTAATCATGTCAGGCAAATTAAGAAATATATATTTTTTCAATATTATTGGCATATATAAATATCAAATTAACATTTAATGATCTATAACCATTACTGTCAGTGGAAAGACTGATGAATTTGCTGACCATAAGAAATCAATGACACTAAGCATGTAACAATCTACATATGTAATAGCGTTGCTTATTGTATTTGTCCCTTTGGTGTTTGGAAAACAAACAAACAAATAAACAAAAAACACCACAAGATCAATGGAGAAACACCCACAAATTGAGTTACTGACCAGATCAAGTTCCTCCAAACGGCGAGACAGTTTCTCTGACATATCATGTAGTTCTTGCTCTGCCTCCCTATTCCTCTGGCTATGCAAAGACAAAGAACCATCTCTATCTCTGAACCTGAGGGAAAGAGAGAAAAAGGTCATAAAATACTAAAACACATTTTTTCGTGATTTTGCTAGGCTGTTATTCTGTTTCACTGAACTACACTTTAAGTGACAGGAGTGAGTGGCTGTATTTGAGTTTAATGCCATATTAGCTTCAAAGGATATTTAATGGCAGGTACAGGTAGTAATCAAATAATTTTTACAGCACATAAAAGAGTCAATCGATTCGACACAATGTAAATTCTTAAAAAGATTCTTTAGCTGTAGTTTTATAATACAAATTTTAAAAACTATTAAAAACAAATATTCTAGTTATTTGAGCTTAGTTTTTGCTGTACTATCCTGTAATATCCTGAATATTATATTATTACACATTTAACAGGAGTGATTTATTATTTACATCACTGAATTCTATGTTTAGCTTTAAAAGTGATAGACTACTTTATAATACATGGGTTTATATGCTTTATGTCAATATTGTGACCACTTGATCTAATATGTCACAAATTTACATTCAATAAATTGCTTATAAAACATTATGCATTTCAATAGGTCACGCAAATGCTTTATTCATTTTCTGTCCTTTCTTTAACAAAGCTATTCCCATACTATGAATCCCTCTACATAACACAAATAAAAAAAGAAATTGTTACCATACTTTAAGAAATAATTTGATGTAAAATGAGGAACACAGAATGTGGTAGCCATCTGGTGGCTGGCTGCAGTATGGGCCATAAACCCTCAACCCTGCCATCTCCATGTAAACGGGATGTAAGCCAAACTAAAAAAAAAAATATCGAATTACATTCTAAATAAAATTTTCCCAAAGATGATTTACATCATTTTAGGTAGTTCTTATGCTGATGTGCGTTCAAGTGTTAAGATTGTGAGCTTGTGATGGGTCTGCGAGAGTTTAGGTAGGACTTTGATACCATGGTTCCACCTCACTACTGTGTAGACTCGGGCTCCAAATGACGTCATTGACACAAGATGACAGCAACCATATTGGGATGTTTTGGCTTCACTTTTCTATAGTGGAAGGAAGTGGAGATGCGTTGCCATCTTTGCAAGTATCCTCATAAACACAATTGTTTATGTCTTAAGTGAATGTAAACAGTTGAGAAAGAAAATGCATGTCTATCAGTATATTAAATTTGTGCATTTGATCTTAAAGTGAAAACAAGCTAATAAACCTGATGTTGTCTGTGTCATTAATGGTAATCAAACAACAAAAGAGAGAAAATTCTCTCACTGCTCTTGCCTGAATTCTTTTTGTAACTTTAATAGAAAATTAATTGGTCCCAGAGTCACAACTCATTAGTTGGAGCAACTTAATTTGAGTAATCAACTTAATCATTTGTGTTTATGCTGCAAATGGTTAAGTTCCTTCAACCCATTGTAGTGTCTGCGTAGAATCATGCATGATCTTTGGGTTTTTATGACTTAAGATCTAAATATTTATATTTGATCATAACCAGTTATAGTTAGTCATAAATATTACCCTTTTTAGAGCTAATAAAAAAAACCTACACCATTCTAGTTTGTTGGTTGAACATAAATATACCCTAATTGGCTCAAATTAAATACCAAGTAATTACATGGTTTTATTGTATAACACTGTTAAAATACATAATGTAATATGCCTATACATAATATGAACATAACCAACTTAAGTACATTATGTATTATAACAAATACCTGCAGAGGGCGTCAACGGCCTGGTGACGTTTCATTTTACAGCGTGATTTAAACAATGTTTAAATCTATTAAATGTTAATATTTGGGGACATGCAGAAACTTTTATTTTGAAATCGCGATGTAAAATACATGGCATATTTAGACATAGGTTGATGATGTATTCTCCTGTGTTGGCAAAGGTTTATAAATTATTTATGTTACAAATCTAGTGAGATAATGCACATTGTTTTCCCAGATGAATGTTAAGCAATTCAAATTTACAGCATATGCAGAGGAAGAGTTTAGCCCCTTTCACACATAAGTTACAGTCTTTACTGGTAAATTACCGGTAAGTTACCATTAAGAGATCATGTGTGAACAGGACCTTTTCGAAAATCCCGGTAAACTTGCTCTGGGAATCATATCTTTCTTATGGAGATGACAAGATTACGCTGAGCTGTTTACAAAGCTCCGCTGCTTTTTAATGAGCTTTTTTATGTAAATATGAGCTAGAATGGACATTTTTGACCATTGTTCCTCGCAGTTTTTTGTAGTGCTTCTCCATTCATCAGGGCTGCGAATCTGCAATTGGATACTATTATGCGCGTCTTGTGTTTATAAGAGCAAAAAAAATCAGATTGGCTAGTAATGTTAGTTTGGTTGAGAGTGAAAGCTGTGCTCCTCTTATACCATTGGTAGGCGAACTCATGGACTCGAAAGTGATATCAACAAGTTTTTTTTTTAATGTAGGATAATTTTTTTCCGCAGCCAAATGCTGAGCGCCAGAGATCCGGTGTCCTGTCATTTTATCCTACCCGTCAGATTTTCCTACCAGGGTTTACTGCACATGCACACATCAATATTGCGTCCTTTTTTCTCATGCTGAACAACAATATTTAATGTATCCTTAGCCATCTTCAAGAATCGGCTAAAAACACATCTCTTCCATCTTTATTTGACCCTCTAACTCTAGCACTCTCCATTCTAATTCTATTCTTAAAAAAAATAAAAATAAAAATTGTCCCTTTTAGACTTGCAATCTATTCATTTGCTGCTTGTTTTCTTTAAAAACTAACATTTGCTTTCTAATCTTTTGGTATTCTATCTGTTTTCTTTTCATTTATTATACAATTAACAAAAGCAAAAAAGACCTCTAACACTAGCTTGTTCTATTCGGTTTTCTTTTTTTATTATATTATACAAAAATCCTTGCTATGTGTACTGCGTTAAGCTAACTGAGACTTGTTATAGCACTTGTATATCATTGCTCTTTTGTTGATTTTGATTGCTTCCATTGTCCTTATTTGTAAATCGCTTTGGATAAAAGCATCTGCTAAATGACTAAATGTAATAATTACTGTATTTTCATTACTGTAAGGGTAGGTTTAGGGTTGTGGTAGGTGTAGACGTTAATAAACCATAATTTTACAAGTAGCATTTTTCATTGCCAAATAGTACTACCCACTGTTTTAATGGGAGGTAGCCAAATCTGACAGGGAAGAACAAATCGACAGAACACCGGCACAGTGCCAGAGAACTTTAAGCCATGATATTAGTATAAGTACATTACAATATACATTTATTGGAATGAGTACGTTATTATTTTTATTATGGCATTAATAACAAGATGCAATCAATCCGAATATTGGACCTGGTGTGGAATGCACAATTTAAACACGAAACATATGTCATTACCTATATTTTACTGTGGTACAGTTAAGGAGGCCCTTCATAATGCAGAGGTCAACTGCCTGCTCTGCCAATGCTAGAAATGGCCCTATAGTATGCAATGTTTAATAAACGGTTATTTTACTAAATTCTGCTGAGGTGAAATTCAGTGCAGTCCTGTATCGTGATACGTATCGTGGCCTATGTATCGTGATACGTATCGTATCGTGACTTTGCTGGTGATACACAGCCCTAGTAGTAGTAGTAGTACGCAATATGCATTCATAGTAGAGGTCTTCTCTGGTCCTAAAATTTGTACCCGACCATAAATTGGCCCAGAACCAAACATGCATAAATGATTTTTAAAAAAGAAAAACCTGACCCGAGACAGACCTGATAAAATTAGATCCGAGTTTGACGCAACTCGACGGCATTTATTTCTGAACCCGACTGGACCCGAACGTAAACGGCATTGATGGGTGCACAGCCTGCAGCCCTGCACTCAGCGAGGAAAAATGTCCTTCTGACTGATTTGGCCGCTGAACCATTACTTTCATTTATTTATTAACTTATTTATTATTACTTTATATTATTGCCTGCCTGATGGATACAAGATATTCTGAGTTCGGCTTTCAGTTGTGACCAGTGGATTTAAAATATAAACGTGATAGCTTGATAAAAATTCAATCGATAGCCTAATAAATCATGGATCCGCTAGTGTCTGCAACACTATGTACCTCATCTCCGGGGAAGGGCATCTGCACACAAAAAAAGAAAAGCCCTGCATGAATGTGCAACAAAATTCTAGATCTCTTCTAGTAATTCTAGACACCCAATACCTAAACATAACTTTTAAGCAGCTTAAATATTGATTTTTACAGTAAAAAATATGGTCTGTGGTGAGCCCCGTTCATTTGCATTAAATAAGGAAAAATCCTGGAATGTCTTCCTCCAAAACATTATTTCTCTATGGCTAATGGAACAAAGTCATAAACATCTTGGATGGCTTGGGGGTGAGTAAATACTCCAGAATCATTTTTGGTTGTGCTATTCCTTTAAGCATAACCAGTTTAAGGATTTGCCTGATATTCACCTAAGTCGAAGAAAGACACTCGGGACAGTTGACAAAATGTATCTGCACATGTTTTTAAATCTTGCCAGTTTAAACATTCATGTTTTTTAAACCATTAAAAATGTAATAAGCAGCAAAAGAGTACTCAGTTCAGTACTCGTGCACTTTCTGAGACGGTCTACTGTAAGCACGCACCCAAAATGTACACACATAAAGCAGCTTCTCAGACAGCGCGCGAGTACAGAATTGAGTTATTTTTTTAGGCTTATTGTGTAAATGTTCTGATACATACAAAATTATGTCAAAATGCCTGTCTTAGTGAGTATTCATGTAAACACAGTCAGTAATCTTCAGTGAATGTAAACAACTGAAAGAGAAAATGCAGTTGTCAGAATGCACTGAATCAATGCCATTGATCTCTCTGAAGTGAAATATCAGCTTCAGCGTTAGCCAAGTGACGCTTTTCTCATTGACTCAGCCTTGTAAAGTGGCGCTCAACGTTAAATTAATTCCAGCAACTTGTTTCATACGTGAATGAATCAGTGTTTTTAAGTGTATTTGTTGAATGAATGGTTTAATGATGACTCATTCATAAAGACAATTATGTTTAGTCAGGGTTGCTGAACATTTCAAAGTCAAATTTAAAGCTTTTAAAGACCTTTTTAAGACCTGAAGAAATAAAAATTTATCCTGTGCAATGTGTACATTAGGGGTGTGCAATATTGACAAAAAATATATCTCGACATTTTCAAATATTTTGCTGATAATAATTAGATGATATTTTGCTGAGTGTGTTTTTGTTCTGGTTTAGTCTTGTTGTGGACAGCTGACTCACAAAGACTTTCATATTATTCCTATTCTTTGTGGTGGTCAGTTCACAGCAGTGAAAGACATGTTCTTTTTTACCAAGCACTAACAATATTGACATTGAGTCTAAAATGTAACTCACAGTGCTAACCTCTTGTTTATTTAACTGTTGTATAAAATAAATATCACATTTAAATCAAGCTGATATTTAGGAAAAGTGTCACTCTGCTTGTGTAATTTGTGATGTAACTATCATATGATATAAATATAAGATAAATATAAAAACTCATCGAGCCAAAAATGCCCCATTTCTTGAACCCGATATCACCTAGAGTTTAATAATAATAATTACGATATCATCATAGATGATCGCACACCCCTATGCACATAAAGAATAAACCTACAACTGAACTTACATTTACCCATTTTCTTCTCCTTCTCTCTTTCACATGCAGAAGACAGTACATAATATGCTGTCATAAATGCCACAAATCATCAAGTGCGGAAACAAATCCACAAAGAAAGAACAATAAAAATCATACAACAGTAATTAGCTTTAAATTTGTGAATACAGCAATCGCATTTGGGTGCGGACCAAACAACCGTACTGAAACCCAGCTGAAGAGGTGGTCTCAGTCCGCTTCCAAACGAACACTGGTACGGTTGAATGGATAAACCAATGAATGGATGACCTTAATCACACGTGTGGTTTTGTTTACAGTTTCTGGTTCACTTGCAAAAAGGACAGTGTGAAAGCGAACCGCACCAAACAAAAAAAATAAACATTGTATTTGGTCCAGACCAAAGCAAATGAACTAGCGGACTTTCCTGGTGTGAATACATCCTAAGTCTAAGTGTCATCTAAAATTTAAGACCTCTCATAAGTAAAAATAAGACTTAAGACTTTTTATGACCTTAAATATTAAATATCAAATGTAATATATTTGTAAGATTTTCAAGGATCCGCGGGGACACTGTCAGTTTGACATTAAGTTTTGTATGCTCTTTAACAAGCCAATGAATCCAAATATAGATAGCGCTTTGTGTAAGATCTGTTTAAAGGCCTACAAAAATGTTCATTGTATATAAAAATGTTCCTGAAGGAACAAATACACACATTCACAAGTAAAGTCACTTCATGAATTATATTGTAATTAAATCTATTTTAACTGTTTATGTGTGTGTTTTCTCTTTTTCCCACTCGCCCATTTATTCTATGTGAGTGCATTGCTTACCCAGCAACCTGTCTCCTGTCTCTATGGATAACATGAATTCCTGGTGATCTGTTAGTTTGCTCTTCTTCTCTCTCATCTTTTTCCTCTACCTTTCTGTATCCATCTGGCTGGGTACAGGACAGAATCTGCCTTGAAACTGTGAAGTCCACCTGAGCCCAGACAGAGAACACATCAATGAATGTGGCACTTGCAAGAGTGAACAATGACAAATTAGCAATTATAAATTAAAAGACAGCTTTTATGGATAAAATGTACTACATAAATATGTTACAAGAAGCATCAACCTCAAACTGACTGACATGTGCCTTTAAGTTTAAAGGCCAACAGGTCAACTGAAAGCAGAAAAGTTGAGAATAAAACACTATGACAACATGCCATCCTAAATACTTACCTGATGTCTTTATTACATAAATTTTTGTATTACTTTGTCTCAGGAGGGGAACACTGTTGTAATACCCCAAAAGTAAAGAGTGGTGTGTGTCCAACCTTTTCCTGATGCTCAGATTCTTCTGAATCAACTCTCCTCCGACAGAATTCAAATTTCTCAGTTTCCTCTAGAGAAAAACACAAAATTAGGGTGTCCATTCCATTTAAGCATCTGAGGACGAATTAATAATGAATCATTTTTACAAATATACAGTCCAATAGTCTGATGCCACATTTCAAAAACCTTCTATTTCTTCATTACAAACAAGAAGTATTTTATGCTCAGCTGGGCTGCATTTATTTGATCAAAAATATAATAAAAACAGTAATATTTTGAAATATTTTTACAATGTAATATAACTTTTTTCTTTTCTTATCTGTCTTCAACATCTTATTCCTCTGGCCCTCTTCATTTAGGGGTCACACTTGGCTCCTTCGTGACTGAAGCCTTGAAATGCAACTTCTTGTATTTTCAGTAAAATCAATGTAATAAGTTTTTGTTCAATAATACTAAGCAATAGTTATGCAATAATTATGATCATTTTCCCCATTGAAAATAATAAAAAAAATTTGTGATTTTTTTTCCTAATTTTTTTTTAGATCAAAGCAGTATTTCCATGTTAAAATAAAGACCAGGCCTTTAAAATCGAATTTTTGAAGGCAGATTAATGCCATCTTGTGGGAGTAAAAAAAGAAAAACATATGAAATAACATGGTGCGACCGCTAGATTCCTATATATAGCTCTATATAGAGAGGCTAAAAATTCTCTAGTTGTTTTTGACAACTACTTATTTTCATTAAGTTCTGGATTTGGATATGTATTTAGACATTCTCAAAGACAACCTTTTGTTAAGGTTTTTTTTTTTTTTCTTCGGTCAGTGTCAAGTTTTGCATTAATTTTACTACAGTCAAACCTGAACACAGAGAAGGACATAACATCAGAATCAATAAAAATGTAACAATAACGATTAGGAATGCTTTATTTAAGCTTTATCAGTCTGGGTCTGATCTGATTTCAACCTCTTATTTGTGTTGTGTCTTCTGTATCAATTTTGTCATAATGTTACAGCCACACCAGTTCATCTGAGCGTGTACAATACTGTGTTGTGTGTGTGTGTGTGTCTGAGTGGGTGTGTCTGTTTTGTACTCTTGATGTTTTAGAGTGTAATCCCTTTCTTGCTGTCCATTTTTTACTACATTGTGGCTAAATTATTAATTTGACATGCAAAAACTTATCAAAAAGTTGTTTCTTTTCGATTCTACTATTCGATCAGTACTGCGTCTTGCTAGACGCATATAGGATAAAGCCTTTTTTTCTCCTGAACTGAAGCCTTTTTTCATTCACCCAGTGAAACTGTATTAAAAAACGAACCAATGGCTAGGCAGCGGAGCTGCATGAGCCTATGGCGACGATGCCTGCCAGAATGGGCGGGGCATCTGGCTATATAAGCGGGCATTCACCACAGGATTCTCAGATGGTCCGGGCCAAGGGAAAAAAAGAATGGCGTCATTGGCGTGGGGAGATACTTCGGATGGCGACAATGATCAAGACATGGATTTTCAGGAAGTAAGATGGAAAAAAAGAGTAGCATGGGTGATGGATCTGATTGTGAGCAAACAATTAATAAAGACAGACATACAAGAATTGAAGCTGATAAAGAGGTTGTAGAAAGGGAAATAAATCAAAGTGATAATTACTTCTGCTAAGCAGTCAGAACAACAAACTCATCCTGTTAAACTGTCAAAAGCAATTGAGAAAGAGATAGGGATAGTGAAAGCTGTATCTTGTCTTAGCAATGGAAGAATAATTATTAACTGCAAGGATGAAAAACAGAAGCATAAAATTCTGAAAATGAAAACCCTGGCAGGAGGAAGGATAGCATGCACAGAAATAGGCAATAAAGTTCGAGGGGTTATTTCAGGAATACCTCTTAATGTAAATATGGATGATATTAAAGGAAGTCTGAGTGGAGGAACAGTGATCTCTGCTAGAAGATTGCAGATGTGGAAAGACAATAAAAGAGGTTGGGTTAGTCCATATTTGACCCACCATTGGGTTGAAACAACCCAGCATTTTTTAGAGTGTAGGATTTGTAAGCTTCTTGGTATGAGAGTTCATACTTCCACCTTTGAGATGTTTCAAATGCCAACGAATGGGACATACTGCAAATCTTTGTAAAGGGAAAATGCGTTGTGCAAAATGCAGGGGAGAACATGAATATGGCAAGTGTGAGGAGGGTGTAGAGATTAAATGCTGTAATTGTGGGGGAGGACATATGCAGGATGCCCTGTACAAGAAGCTTGTGAAGTACAAAAAATAAAAACTGTGCAAAATTTAACGTATGCAGAAGCTACACGTAAGGTAAAAGCCAAAGGTATAGGTGAAACAAAGAGAACTAATGTGCAAGGAATCAGGACAGAATCCTATACCCAGAAAGGAGTAAATCCTGAGAGGAATGAATCAGATCTACATATTATGATGAATAAAATTGACTTTGTGGCATTCATTTGTGCGGTGGTAAATGGCACTTCACAAGTGGAAAGGAAATCGAACAAGTTAAAGATTATCGTAGAATGTACTAACAAATTTCTCAAGTTAACAGGAGTTACAGCAGAGGAGGCCCATGGAATTTTGAAAGCAAAGGAAGGAACTGCTGCTTTGGATATGACTCAAAGTAATAATACATAGTTGTATAATATCTTTCCTACTACTACATTGGAATGCCAGGAGCTTAATAGCAAATGGGCAAGAATTTAAAAAACATATCACAGAAATGGAAAAGGCACCAGACTCCATGTGTATTCAGGAGACATGGTTAAATAGCTCCTTGGATTTTAAGATCAATGGATTTGTAGTAGAGAGGAAAGATAGAGAAACTGGAAGAGGTGGAGGGTGTGCAACATTTATTAAAGAAGGCATAGCATATAAGAGAATATACAAAAGTAATAATGTAGAATGTGTAAGTATAGAAGTAATGGGAATACATGAAGAAATTAGAATTAGAATTTTTTATAATCCATGCAAAGAAATAAGTAATTCTGTATTAGAAGAAGTGATGGGTGATACATGGAGTAAAATTATTGTATGTGGGGATTTTAATGCACATAATGGTTTATGGGGTAGTAAATATACAGACAATAATGGGATAGTTATAGAATAATTTATAGAAGAGCACTTGCTTTTATGTTTGAATGATGGGAAAAAAAACAAGAATGGATATAATTAAAGGTGGCATGTCATGTTTAGATCTCACAATAACATCAGCTGCCTTAGCCGGTAAGTGTACTTGGAGTGTACATGAAGATAATTTGGGCAGTGATCATTGGCCTGTAGTTTGTGAGATTCAGAGTGCAGTCCAAAGGTAAAAATGTAATCAGTGTGCAAGATGGGGATTTAAGCAGGCAAAATGGAAGGAATTTTATGTGTTGTGTGAAGAAAATTTCAAAAATATGAAGTTGAAAGGGAATATTGAGGAGAAATATAAGGTAGTGGGAGAAATAATTTCTGCAGCAAATCAATCTATACCGTTAATAAGAGGTAATGGAAAGAAAAAAAAAGTGTACCGTGGTGGTCTGAAGAGTGCACAGTGGCAATTAGAGAGAGGAATAAGGCATTCCGGATGTTAAAAATGTTAATAACTCAAGATACAGTTGTAGAATACCAGAAGAAAAGGGCAGCTGCAAGAAGGGTAATTAAAAGTGCAAAGAGAAAGGCTTGGCAGGAATTCTGTAACACAATTGGGAGAGAGACTGGAATGCATGTGGTATGGAGAATGATTAGGAAAATGAATGGTATTAATAATTATAAACAGATCCCTGTAATTGAAGAGGAAGGGAAAATAGCCAGAACGAATAAAGAAAAGACAGAAGTCTTAACCAAAACATTTGCTAAAGTTCATAGTGTTGAAAACTTGAATGATAAGTTCTTAAAAAGAAGACAAGAGTTAAGTAAAATATATGAGAATGTTCGTATGAAAAAACAAGGAGTTGATAGTAATATGGATTTTAATTCTTAATTATTTTGAGTTAAAAATAGCCATTAACAATTCAAAGAATACTACGCCAGGGAAAGACATGATCAGTTACAGTATGTTAAAAAATTTACCATAAGTAGCAGTTAAAGCATTAATGGATTTATATAATCATATATGGAATGAAGGCACCTTACCCAAAGATTGGAAAAGTGCAATAGTGATACCAGTAGTGAAACCAGGTAAAGATGCATCAAAATCTAATAGTTATAGGCCAATTGCTCTTACATCTACATTATGCAAGGTAATGGAGAAAATTATAG
>NW_015505946.1:87819-92065 GCF_001515645.1 Sinocyclocheilus grahami
AAGAGATCTACAATGGATGCTCTGATATTATTTGAAAATGATGTTAAAAAAGCTCTAATAATGAAAGAATTTCTTGTTGCTGTTTTCTTTGACATTGAAAAGGCATATGACACTTTATGGAGGGAGGGACTGTTAATTAAGTTAATAATAGGAATGGGGGGAGAATGTATAATTGGATATTAGATTTTTTGTTTGAGCGTAAATTCCAGATAAGAATAGGTGAAGAAATGTCAGCACCGTATGATATCCTGAATGGGACGCCACAAGGAAGTGTAATCAGTCCAATTTTATTTAATGTAATGATTAATGATATATTTGAAAGAGTTAAACCAAGCATTGGGAAGGCATTATATGCAGATGATGGTGCAGTATGGAGAAGAGGTAGGAATTTAGGAAATGTAGTTAAAGGAATACAAGAATCAATAAATGAATTTAAAAGGTGGTCAGTAGATTGGTGATTGAAGTTTTCAGTATCAAAGACTCAATATATGGTTTTTACAAAGAAAAAGAAAAAGGAACAAATTACTCTGAAATGATATGAACAATTGTTAGAAAGAGTGACAGAGTTCAAATATCTTGGATTAATCTTTGATGAAAATTTTACTTGGAAGAGACATATTAAGAAAATTGAAAACAAATGCAAAGGAGTAATAAATTGCATGACTTCAATAGCTAAGTATGAATGGGGAGCAAGGAAAAGGGCACTGTTACATGTATACCAAGCCTTAATACGGTCTAGTATAGACTATGGGTGTGCAGTGTATGGTGCTGCAGCAAAATCAGAATTAAAGAAACTGGACAACATACAGTCCAGAGCACTTAGAATCTGCTGTGGAGCAATAAGATCAACTCCTCTAGATGCCATCAGGGTCGAAATGGGGGAGATGCCATTAGATTTAAGAAGAGAAAAGCTTGCGATTATGTATTGGGTTAATCTACAGGGTAGTAATAAGAGTCATCGTACACGCACAATTTTAAATTATTGTTGGGAATATAAAAAGAATGGAGGGAACAAGCTGAACACGCAGCACCAGCTGAAGCTTGGGCTCTGATCCTCTGGGGTGGGTGGGGCATTACAAAATCTTTTTTTTTCAGTACAGATTCATCACCCATGTGCGCAAGATATACAGTAGGTGGCGGTAATACTCCTAAGGAGTGAAAGGCCATTGAACAAAAAGAAGAAGAAGGATTCTCAGATTCTTCTCCTTCAGCGACGACTCTACGCTCATCGCTGATCCTGAAAGCCTGCTCGCCGTTGACACGCCTAGCCGCTGGATTGAGACCTCCCTGCTCAGCTGACCGGCTCTCTTCGCGTCTCAGCATCGCAGCAGTTCCGGTCCTGTTCCCCTGCCTTTCAAATAAGCTCTTTCAAGATACTGAAAGAGCTTATTTCTAGCAGGTAAGCCCTAAAAAAGCAAATTCTAGCGATGTTATTGCAAATGTCGCGCTGCGAGTGTGTCTCGTGCAGGGAATCTTACACGATGCAGAAGGGCAGGGAGTGCGTCACCTGTCTGGGCAGCCCCCACACACAGAATGCTCGCTCACTGAGACAGAATGCTCTCGTTGAAAGCATGAGTCTCGCCCTTCTCCACTCGCGGACTGCCTTCACATGTCAAAAAGACATGACAGTGGAAAAACATTTTTTTCAATTGAACAAATACCAATAGAAAGCACCTACAACAAATCTAACTATTGCAAAAATGGAGAAAAATCAATATCTTCATTAAGACCAGGATATGAGAGAGCATCCAATTTATGTATCCAATACGTTTCTCATTAAACATGTCATTAAACATCTCCACCTCTGATGTTTAATGACACATGTTCAATTGCAATGACCTTCAAATTACTATCACTACCATACTTGGCCTGTATAAAATGTTTTTCTTTTTTTTTCTTTGGGATGGTTTGATATTTGTAAATACCCAAGAGACATCTAGTGATCAGATTCTGAAAATGTATAGTCACAGATGTATTTATTCAGAGAAAGGTTTTAAACTCCTAAGAGACATCTAGTGGTTAGATTTTGAAAATGTAGTCACAGGTGTATATATTTAACTAGTTCTCATTCTCTATTGTCTAACACCCTGATGAAGGCCTGTTTGGGCTGATACGCGTTGGTGTTTTTTAACATGTAGCCCTGTCTTACAATAAAGGCTTTTTATATTTTGCCTGCTATGTGAGTGCCTGGACGTGGATTATTTTTGTTTCTTGCAATGGGATCCACTTTTTATTATTAGGCAACTTTATATTAGTGCCTGCCTGATGGATACAAGTTATTTCTGAGCTCGGCTTTCAGTTGTGACCTGTGGATTTGAAAAATAAACATAATAGTTAGATAAAAAATAAATCGATAGCCTAATAATTCATGGATTCGCTAATGTTGTCTGCAACCTGATCTCTGGCGAAAGGCTTCTGCACACAAAAAAGAAAAGCCCTGCATGAACACGCAGCATAATGAAGCGAGTGGATTTTCCTGATGGATCTCATATGTATAAGATGATTTCTGTGCGTGAGGTTACAAACATATGCTCCTTTTCTATGTGCGTTCCTCACTTAAAGTGAAAGTAATCTATGCATTCGCGATAATTTAAAAGAATTCGGGTCTAATCGGGTCCATTTGGAAAAAGCATGTTTATTTTAAATTACCCGAGATCCGAGGCTGCTAATACCGAACCCGTCCCGTGTCTGAGGTACTCCTCAAAGTTTTGGACCGAACCCGCTCGGGTCTCGGGTCGGACCTCAGGTTTTCGGATCCAAGTGGACCCGTGAAGATCTCTAGTCTGTACAACTAAAAGATTCTTAGAGTATTTTTTCATATTTCCCATTCATTTCCTATGTCTGTAATTTTTGTCCTGGAAGGAGCCAAGTGTGACTTTTTTTTATGACCCTTTAACATATCTGAATCTCATGTCCATGATTTGTGTGTGTGTGTGTTCAAATAGCTAGTGCAACAAAAGTCACTAAGTGTCATCCCATTCTGATTTTCTTTTGGAAAGTTTTTGTCATTTCTGACTGAGGAGGCCCAGAGGGATTTAAAATGTAAAGGAAGCCGTCATTGTGTCCTCATCTGATAGTGTCAATGCAGTCAAATCGATAATAATAATACTGAATATTTAGTGTCTTTTAACCACCAAGTAAGCAAGGCAAGAAGCATTTGCACCAATAAGGACTAAGTTTAAATCTAGATTAAATCATGGTTTATCTAATAAACCTGTTGCACCAAACTTTAAACCTTGTTTAAAAATAAGGTTTAAATTAAACCATAATTTGGATCCAGGATTTAAAGTGTATTTAAGATAGATTAACTTTAATCCTGTTGCTCCATAACTTTAAACTCAGATCTAAATCTCAATTAGGGATTAACTTTAAATTTACAGGTGAGGAGGTTTAAATGAAATAAAGTGCACCTACAAATCACAATACGTGGCTGATTGGACAAAGACAGAAACAGTGAGTGTGTTGTCAGGTCTCAGGGAGATATTTTTTACAAATAAAAATGAAAATTAAAGTGCATTAAGCGGTCAGAGTATGAGGGTTGTGGCTGTCCGTAAGCTTACTCATCTTGTTGTATCTCAGTATGGGACAAAGAAAAGAATATATTTGCAATTTAGTGGCAGCAGTGATAAGGTGAGCGCCAGTGTGATTCATTTTTAATGTGCTGATTGAGCAACATCTATTTCAGACTCTGAAAGATTGCACAAATTCTATGCCGTTTTACTAGCATTACCATTTCCATAGGAATAAAATGTTATGTAAATATGTTGAATTAATTATTAATTTAACCAACTATTAAATCATTAACTTCTAAATGAATGCTGTTAATGAAATCATTGTTGAAACATTTACAGTTAGCCTACTGTGTGAATAAAAACACTAACAAAATTAAACAATGAATAACTGTACAAGGCAAATTAAGGTATATGTGTATACAAAGCATAAATATTTATTCAGATTTCAGAATAAGCACTTTGTCATTTGTAATAAATATGTTGAGCTTCCGATGTATATCATGTTAATCTGTTGTACGCGACTGTAATGTACAGTACGGAAAGTATTCAGACCCCCTTAAATTTTTCACTCTTTGTTATATTGCAGCCATTTGCTAAAATCATTTAAGTTAATTTTTTTTCCTCATTAATGTACACACAGCACCCCATATTGACAGAAAAACACAGAATTGTTGACATTTTTGCAGATTTATTAAAAAAGAAAAACTGAAATAACACATGGTCCTAAGTATTCA
>NW_015505946.1:92346-120408 GCF_001515645.1 Sinocyclocheilus grahami
AGCTGGACTCAAATGAAGGTGTAGAACCATCTCAAGGATGATCAGAAGAAATGGACAGCACCTGAGTTAAATATATGAGTGTCACAGCAAAGGGTCTGAATACTTAGGACTATGTGATATTTCAGTTTTTCTTTTTTAATAAATCTGCAAAAATGTCAACAATTCTGCGTTTTTCTGTCAATATGGGGTGCTGTGTGTACATTAATGAGGGAAAAAATTAACTTAAATGATTTTAGCAAATGGCTGCAATATAACAAATAGTGAAAAATTTAAGGGGGTCTGAATACTTTCCGTACCCACTGTATATG
The DNA here is from genome assembly GCF_001515645.1 of Sinocyclocheilus grahami. Classification (NCBI taxonomy): domain Eukaryota; kingdom Metazoa; phylum Chordata; class Actinopteri; order Cypriniformes; family Cyprinidae; genus Sinocyclocheilus; species Sinocyclocheilus grahami. Next base: position 92,655 of record NW_015505946.1, read on the forward strand.
AACGTCACTTTTTAATACGCAGGGGAAATTCTCGACATTAAACAAAAAAACTTTTACATGCTTAGGACGTTTGCATTGTAAGAATGTACAGGGATACTTCAGATATAAAAATGCTGACTTGATGTTTTCTCATTAAAATTGTACAATTTCCTATTCATTCAATAGAATGTATGGGAATACAAGGGCAGTGTTTCCCAACCTTTTTTTAAACCACGGCACAGTTTTGATCAGTAAAAAAATCCCACAGCACTCCACTACATACTGAAATATAGCAAAATTGTACAAACACACATTGCTTCAAATGTCAAATTAAAACTGGATATTATATTAAAAGTAGTACTCGCATTTAATATTCTTTTTCTATTCTATCTGTTCTCTTTTTATTTATTATTTTATTTTAAAAAAACCTTGCTACGTGTACTGCGTTAAGCTAACTGAAACTTGCTATAGCACTTGTATATCATTGCTCTTTTGTTGATTTTGATTGCTTCCATTGTCCTCATTTGTAAGTCACTTTGGATAAAAGTGTCTGCTAAATGACTAAAATGTAAATGTAAATGTAATGTGAAACTTCAGCTTAAGTCAGGTATGAACACAAAGTCACAGGTAGTCTTATGTTGTTCGTGATGATAAAACAAAACATTTACTTATCCTCACTGTCGGGCGAAAATAATTAAATAGCATTGTCAGAGTTGGTATTGTGGCTTTATATACGATCAGACACTTGCATGTGTCAGTATAATATTAACATTTTATGAAAATCAAGTTCAAATGTAGTTACAAGGTTTTTTTTTATCAGCGAATGATGGCAATATGTGTTTTGTCATTTATGAGGCATCATTACATTTTCATCAACTTACAGGTTATAAAGTTTGTTGTAGCTATATGGGTGCTCAGGTTTTTTGTTGCTGAATACATTTGGCTACAATCTTGTGATATAAACATGAAGCGCAATGCACAGGATATATAAAACAGTATATTAGCTACACCTATATGGCAAATGCTAAGACTCTTCTTCGCTCTTCAAATACACAAAAAACTTTAGCCTTTATAGACATAGTGTTTCTTGAGTAAAGAAAACCCACAAACAGACGTAAAAATGACCAATAGCATTGATTTAAAATAATAATAATAACGAAATATAATAAGACATAGAAAGTTTTGATAATTTTCCACACCACACCTAACAACCTGTAAGTGTTGGGGAAAAACTAGCCGTTTTTTCAATATGCGTTCTTGTCTGTACTTGCATTCTTGTGGACTTGTGAAACGTCATCAGTCGTTGCCCAAGTACTGTTCCAATTTAAAGTTCACATCTAGCCATATACAGTTCAAATCCCCGGATTGTTCTTGCTCCGCACCTTTTTCTCCGGAAGAGAAAACTTGCATAATTTTCTAAATATTAATGTTATTGTGTCATGAAATGTATTTTTAAGAGTTCTTCAGGTGAAAATGTAATTGTTTAAAACTCTGCAGTTTATTTATAAAGATAGTGCCTATTTGAAAATTTGCTATGCCAATCTCGGAGATGTGAGCTCCAGACGATCACTGGGCACTCAGTGCTCATGTATCCCGCCAAGAGTAGCCTTACCTCGGCTAGTCATTCTGGCATTTGCCGCTAGCTCTGATGTCTCTGTAGTGGTTAAACATGAGGTATAATTTGTTTTAGGTATATCTAACAGGTATCTTTGGTCTTACGAATCTATTATTTGTTCCTGGTCATATCGTTTTGGCGGAGCACAAAGTTTAGTTTCATAATTTTATATATTTATCTTTACCGTCGTACAGCACTGATGTAGTATATGTTTGACAGAATTGCCTGCTTTTGTCTATATTTCCTATTAAATAAGCCTCTGATATTTCACACTTATACATGTTTAATGGCTATTATTGTTCATTAAAACTGACATTTAAAAAAAGAGGCAGCGTAGTGTTTTATGTCATACATTTATACATACAGTGAAGAGAATCAGAGTATATATATGCACATACTGCCTGAACCACATATTAATGTTTTATGTGTGTTCATATTTTATATGTGGTTGTGTTTTATATTTCGTTTTGTTTTAAGTATACATACAGTGAGAGAAGATAATCAAAGTATTCCCTGAACTACATTTTTGTGGCTATTAATAAGTTTAAATTAAAAACGAAATGGGGCAGTGGTGTTTGATATCATATTTCGCCTTATTGTAAATATACATACAGTGAGGATAACCGGAGTAGCCGGTATTAAGAAATGGCCACTGTACTAGGGAATACCAATATGGCTGCAAGGTGGCTTCACTTTCATGACATCATGAGCAATCCAGTTCTCTATTATAGATCAGTGAATCAACAATTTTGATGACATCACCCTGCACTTCAGCTTCTCATCAGATTTTCTGTCCTATAAATAGTTGCTGAAGCTGTGGATGAAATCGGTCACTTGTTCCATTAGGATGAGCTGGTTTAGCATTGTGTCACACAAACTGCCACAGTGTGCACACAATTTGCTCCGATATAGTTGCTGTTTAATTAAAATGGCGAATTCATCATGGCGGAGAAAATTAATCATAGATGGAGGTTTTTATCCCAGGTTAGAATTCTAATCCCTGATTTGTTAATCTGTGTTTAAAATTAAGTGGTGCAACACAACTCAATTTAAAATAAAACCTAGATCAACAAATCCTTGATTAGCTCTAAACTTTGTTTAATGTAATTCTTATTGGTGCAAAAGTCTTTAATGTCACAATTGATCAATTTAATACATTTGTGCTGATTAAAAGTATAACATGGATTTCTTAGTATGCATTTTTTAGCTTAATGGGCAAAACCTGATGATATATGTTATCCCAACACAATTTGAAAATGTTTCAAAGAGATTGTGTGCTTCAATGAAAAAGGAAAGCTGGCCTTTGGTATGTTAGAAATTTGCTGTAACATATGATGTCATCTGCCCACAGAGCAGTTTGCAGAGAATGTTTCATAAATCTTTCAGTGATGTCTACCAAAGAAATGTAAGGTAACCATTACCAGGGAAATTACCGGAAACAGGAACATTCAACTCCCTACTGACGTGAACCCCATCAGATGAGTGAACAATCTGAAAAACAGAAACAAAAAGTAGAATGATGAGAGATGGTGCTATTTTGCAAGTAGAATGTAAATGTATAAACTTCTCTATTGATAATTACAGTTCTCATTTCTGGCCCTGTTTCCACCTAGTATTATCATGCATCTCAAATACATGCTGTGACCACTTTTTTGAGTTTTACTTTTACATATATGCATTTAGCAGGCACATTTAGCAGCCACTTCAAATGGAGAAAGAAAAGCAATCCATTAAAGAGCCAACAATATTTGTATTATGTAATGCCAGATTTATTAGAAAACTAAATTAGGAAACAAGCTAGAGCATGCACTGGTTGTCAAGACCTTCCCCTCTCATTTTGTTACACCCTACATTACTTTCATGGGAGGGTCAAGTGATGAACACAAAATGTTGACATGCACAACTTTTATTTCAATCGGACTGAATTCATATCGACTGATGAATCTGAATGTAGTGTAGTGTTACATGAACGCTAAACATCACGTTGATGTGCGCATTTAATATGTCACAAGCTTGAAATCTGAATTGATTTTTTGACATGCACATTGCACGAATATAGTGTTTCCGCTATAGTGTTCCCGCTGTTTGTGCATAATAACCATTCTCCTACACAGTTTCTTTATTTTTTGTTCATATTTCTGGAATTTCTGGTCATAATTTGGCAACACTGAGCATATAAACCGCTGTGCCCTGCTGCTTATATTTATCACGCAGTAAAATGCCACTCCCATACATACAAAGCCATGTTATGCAGATTACAAGTAAACAGGAAAGGAGATGAATGAAAAAGACAAGGTGGACAGCTGAAATTTAGATCATAATTGCTGTACCAAAACACACAATGCAGAAAAGTTTGAATCCCTTGTTTTGGTGTGCTTTAGTACATTTATCAGTGTTAGTTAAGTGGGCTGTAGGGCTGCAAAATATATAAAAATAAAATTGATATTGAGACATGAATTAATGCAATTTTATTACATATACGCTTTACTGGTTTCAGAGTGAAATACGGTAGTTCATGATAGAGTGATTCAGTGTCTAAGGATAGCATGGGTCATTTACTGTGAATCGAGCTGTTCTGAGACGCTGATATCATGGCAGGGCTCAACAGTGAGGACCAATCAGGCCAGTGCTGCTCCTGTGTCATCACGAAAGTTTGTTATTTGAATATGTTTTTAAGTCTTGTTTAAACATTCACTTTAAAAGTTCAAGCATTTTTAAACCATTTAAATGCAGTATGACACGTAAGAGAACTCATTCCATACCAGTATGCCTTTCTCTGTGAACCCCACAGGGGACACTGTACAAATTGTGAGTAAAAAAGGAATGGAATAATTTACAAATCTCATAAACTTATATTTTATTCACAATAGAATATAGATAATATATCAAATGTTGAAAGTGAGACATTTTGAAATGTCATGCCAAATATTGGCTCATTTTGGATTTCATGAGAGCTACACATTCCAAAAAAGTTGAGACAGGTAGCAATAAGAGTTAAATGTACATATAAGGAACAGCTGGAGGACCAATTTGCAACTTATTAGGTAAATTGGCAACATGATTGGGTATAAAAAGAGCCTCTCAGAGTGGCAGTGTCTCTCAGAAGTCAAGATGGGCAGAGGATCACCAATTCCCCCAATGCTGCGGCGAAAAATAGTGGAGCAATATCAGAAAGGAGTTTCTCAGAGAAAAATTGCAAAGAGTTTGAAGTTATCATCATCTACAGTGCATAATATCATCCAACGATTCAGAGAATCTGGAACAATCTCTGTGCGTAAGGAAAACCATACTGGATGACTCCATACCCGTGATCTTCGGGCCCTTAGACGGCACTGCATCACATACAGGAATGCTACTGTAATGGAAATCACAACATGGGCTCAGGAATACTTCCAGAAAACATTGTCGGCGAACACAATCCACCGTGCCATTCGCCGTTACCGGCTAAAACTCTATAGGTCAAAAAAGAAGCCATATCTAAACATGATCCAGAAGCGCAGGCGTTTTCTCTGGGCCAAGGCTAATTTAAAATGGACTGTGGCAAAGTGAAAAACTGTTCTGTGGTCAGACGAATCAAAATGTGAAGTTCTTTTTGGAAAACTGGGACACCATGTCATCCGGACTAAAGAGGACAAGGACAACCCAAGTTGTTATCAGCGCTCAGTTCAGAAGCCTGCATCTCTGATGGTATGGGGTTGCATGAGTGCGTGTGGCATGGGCAGCTTACACATCTGGAAAGGCACCATCAATGCTGAAAGGTATATCCAAGTTCTAGAACAACATATGCTCCCATCCAGACGTCGTCTCTTTCAGGGAAGACCTTGCATTTTCCAACATGACAATGCCAGACCACATACTGCATCAATTACAACATCATGGCTGCGTAGAAGAAGGATCCGGGTACTGAAATGGCCAGCCTGCAGTCCAAATCACAACATGGGCTCAGGAATACTTCCAGAAAACATTGTCGGGGAACACAATCACCGTGCCATTCGCCGTTGCCATCTAAAACTCTATAGGTCAAAAAAGAAGCCATATCTAAACATGATCCAGAAGCGCAGGCGTTTTTTCTGGGCCAAGGCTTATTTAAAATGGACTGTGGCAAAGTGGAAAACAAGTTCTATGGTCAGACGAATCAAAATTTGAAGTTCTTTTTGGAAAACTGGGACGCCATGTCATCCGGACTAAAGAGAACATGGACAACCCAAGTTGTTATCAGCACTCAGTTCAGAAGCCTGCATCTCTGATGTAAAAGTTGCCTTTTACAACTGGATGACAGGTCAACAGACTGATATGAACAATTTACTGTATGTGGGAATCATTGGAAGTTGGAACAAAACACATTTAAAGATTGATCCTTAACTCTTGAAATAATAATAAACAACTCAAATTCAATGTTTTCTTTAGTTTCTCATTTGATTTGTTCAAACCTTATAACTTAAAAAAAACGGCAAAAGCACATTGACGGTGCATTCTGAGATAGATGGGTAAAATTTAGGGTTGTGACGGTGAGGAAGAGAGGGGGGTAGTTTTCCCTCTTTTTCCTTCAATTTTAAATAGCTTGTAAAAGCGCCCTGCACATTTTACTTTCATTTTCAAATTAGCACCAATTCCGCGTCAAGCAGTTGTTTGTTTTTAGTTTGTTTTTGTTTTCCCTCTTTTCCTTACTTTCCTTCGCTTTTAAATAGCTTAAATGCGCTGTGCGCATTTTACTTTCACTTTCAAATTAGCGGCAACTCGGCGTCAGTTGCTTGAATTCAATTCAAGCAACAACAAAATACAACGTAGAACATAGAACTTTTATTAACAAAATGAATAAAAATACACCATGCTATACGCCTAATATAAAATAACAAATAACTTGCACAAAGTTTAGGTAGCCTATACAAAACTGAAGATCAGTAAACACTGTGGAACCAAATAAATAAGAAACGCTACGTGTATTATCAAAACGAATAAGAAAGACATGGCATACTTGATGTAAAATAAAATAAAAAAATACACAGTTTAAATAAATTGAAATCAGCAAACACTGTGGAACCAAATAAATAAGAAACGAATGTTTTAAAAAAACTTCCAATATCACCTTAGACAAATGGCAGAAGTCAACAGGCTTTTCAAAATCCAAAATATTTTTAAAACAGGCGCTTTTGCATGTCGTTTTGAAGCTCTTCTGCCATCGTCTTGTCTGTCTCACTTCACTCTTCTTTGTCAGCTTCTCCTCACATGATAAATTAAATATGATCTGTGATGCGACTGGTCATTCGGCACGCTGCATTGAGCAGCCGCGTTCAGTTTTAATTTTAGTGAACTAAAAGATTTTTATTACTATAAAAAAAAAAAAATGACGGTGGGGGTGGTGGGCAAGTGACATAACCGGTGTTGCGGCTTCACACCGTCAACACCTTCTATAGCAGCAACACGAATTTCGTGTCCTGTCAATCACTGCGTGAAATATAAAATTGAGCACGCACCATTACAAAGGGTGGAGCCGAGCGGAGCGGACGGGGCGATTCTCTCCTGAGAACAGTCCAATTGGCGGTAAATACATACAGTGGGGCAAAAAAGTATTTAGTCAGCCACCAATTGTGCAAGTTCTCCCACTTAAAAAGATGAGAGAGGCCTGTAATTTTCATCATAGGTATACCTCAACTATGAGAGACAAAATTAGGGGAAAAAAATCCAGAAAATCACATTGTAGGATTTTTAAAGAATTTATTTGCAAATTATGGTGGAAAATAAGTATTTGGTCAATAACAAAATTTCATCTCAATACTTTGTTATATACACTTTGTTGGCAATGACAGAGGTCACCATAATTTGCAAATAAATTCTTTAAAAATCCTACAATGTGATTTTCTGGATTTTTTTTCTCATTTTGTCTCTCATAGTTGAGGTATACCTATGATGAAATTACAGGCCTCTCTCATCTTTTTAAGTGGGAGAACTTGCACAATTGGTGGCTGACTAAATACTTTTTTTCCCCACTGTATTTAAATTCATACTAAATAAGTATGAAATATATCTGTGTTTTTTCACTTATTTATTTTAGTTTGGACATGCTCATATGTTGATGTTTTGATATAGCCTATTTTTAAAATATATGCTGTAAAAGGTTATTATATGGTATGATAGTATTTTAGATTGTTTAAATTGGAAAAAAGCTAAGATTCTGCGGCACCCACTTTGGGAACCACTGCTCTATAGCACCACCTAGTAAATGGACATGTTCAGGGTACTCTGTAGCACATCCTTTTTCAGCTACAGTCACCAAGCTTTGCACATACAGTGGGGGAAATATTTATTTGAACCCCTCCTGATTTTGTAAGTTTGCCAACTTACAAAGAAATGAAGGGTCTGTAATTTTTATGGTAGGTTTATTTTAACGGATAGAGACAGAATATCAACCAAAAAATCCAGAAAAAACATTATATAAAGGTTAGAAATTGATTTGCATTTCAGTGAGTAAAATAAATATTTGATCCCCAAGCAAAACATGACTTAGTACTTGGTGCAGAAACCCTTGTTGGCAAGCACAGAGGTAAGATGTTTTTTGTAGTAGGTCACCAGGTTTGCACATCTCGGGAGGGAGTTTGATCCACTCCTCTTTACAGATCCTCTCTAAATCTTTAAGGTTTCTTGGCAGTCCTTTGGCAACTCAAAGTTTCAGCTCCCTCCACAGATTTTCTATAGGATTGAGGTCTGGAGAATAGCTAGGCCACTCCATGACCTTAATGTGCTTCTTCTTGAGTCACTCCTTTGTTGCCTTGGTGGTATGTTTCGGGTCATTGTTATGCTGGAAGACCCATCCATGACCCATTTTCAGTGTTCTGGCTGAGGGAAGGAGGTTCTCGTCCACGATTTTACAGTACATGGCCACGTCCATTTGCCCCTCAATGCGGTGAAGTCATCCTGTACCCTTAGCAGAAAAACAGCCCCAAAGCATAATGTTTCCACCTCCGTGCTTGACTGTACGGATAGTGTTCTTGGGCTCATAGTCAGCATTTCTCTCTCTCCAAACACGGCGAGTCGAGTTAATGTCAAAGAGCTAAATTTTGGTCTCATCTGACCACAGCACTTTCTCCCAAGCCTTCTCTGAATCATTTAGATGTTCTTTGGTACATGAGCTCAGTGTCAGTATCGGTATCAGGCCTGATACTGAGCTCATGTACTTGTACTTGGGACTCGTAAAAACACTTCGATACCAAAGACGGATACCTCATGAAGTCATCAACAGAACTTTTAGTGCACAGAGACTCCGGCAGCAGCAACAGAATGTCAGGCTCAGCAGTTTTGAAATATTTAAAAATTAATGATGACAACCCATGCATGGCAGACTTTGCTCCGCAAAAATATCAAGAGGAGGTACAAAAAGCAGTACTTATAATACGAGTAATTTGATAAAACATCTGAAACTGAAACACAAAAGTAAGCATGGAGAATTTGCTGCTAGCAGTAACGTTAGCACTCTGCAACCAACCCTGCAGCAAACTGGAAAATTAAGAAAATGGCAAGTAGATAACCCGAGAGCCAAAGAAATAACAGAGGTGCTTACCCAATTCATTGTTCTTGATGATCAACCGCTTTCAGTTGTTGATAACGTGGGATTTCGTCGCCGCCTTAATCATTTGGAGCCGAAGTATGAGATTCCCAATCGCTACCATGTCACAGATGCTGTATTGCCACAAATTCATGATGCAGTGAAAAAGCACATCGTGAGCATGTTTGCATGACATAAAAGCAATTAGCTTTACCACTGACATTTGGAGTTGTAGTGTAAATCCAGTGTCTCTCATCAGCTTAACGGTGCAATGGATAGATGGCGATTTCATTCTACGACAAATCACGCTTCATGCAAAGCAATTTCGGGGATCACATACAGGTCGAGAGATAGCGAGCATATTTGAGGAAATGCTTGTGACTTGGGCAAATTCCCAAAAGTTCTGTCCATGTTGTGGTCCGTGACAATGGCAAAAACATGGTAAAGTGCATGGAGGAGGCCAGAGTTTCTAGTCTTCCGTGTGTGGCACATACTCTGCAGCTGGCCGTCACAGAGGGTCTGCTATCACAGACCCTCTGTGACACAGCGTTACGGAGGCTGTGGGAGTTGGGCGCAAAATAGTTGGCCACTTTAAACACTCCAACCTGGCATACTCTCGGTTACAGGATATTCAGACACAGCTTGGTCAACCAATAAAAAGACTTCACCAAGACGTGCAGACTCGTTGGAATAGCACATTCTACATGGTGCAGTCTCTGATTGAGCAAATATGGGGCGATTGGAGTATGTGTGTCTGAAAACGAGCTCCCTGCCACTCTAACTGCAAACCAGTGGAATCTTATGGAGAAGATGGTAAATGTCTTGGCTCCCTTTGAAGAAATGACTCTAGTGAGTTCTTGCTTTAGCCTCAGATGTAATTCCTGCTGTCACTGTGCTACAGAGACTGTTGCTGAAACAAATGGATGAGGACCACAGAATCAAAACAATGAAGAGCACTTTGCTTGATGCTTTGCAGAGGTGCTTTTCCAACATGGAGCAAAACCCGCTTTACTGCATTGCAAGTTTACTTGATCCGAGGTAATTCATATTTTTGTGCTCAATTTTAATTAATTAAATAAATTTTTTGCTAAAATTTTAATTATAAATTAAATTATAGTTAAGCTTTAAATTGCTCATAATATTAAAATATAAAAGATTAAATGTTGGGGTGATAGATTCAGTGAAAAAAAATGCAAGAGTAATTTAAATTTCTTCTTCTTCTCATATTTTTTAACTGCACAGAACAAATGCTAATGCCATCATTGTTTTTTGTTCAAGGTATAAAGGGCGATTCTTCTCAAACACAGACACTGCCAGGCAGGCCAAAGAAATGTTGATACTGGAGCTGCAAAAATGTCTATGGGAGAGACAGCCACACCTGAGACACATGGCACACCAGCTGACAAAAGGTCTCACAGCGACAAGCCAGGTAGCAGTCTGGACAGTGTTTTTGAAGAAATTGCAGATTAATGTGCATCTACAGCTGAGAGCAGAGCTCCAACAGCCACTACCATACACCTGAAACATACCTTGGAGAGACCACTCTGCGTCGTTCAGAGAAACCCTTCATGTACTGGGCAGTTAATAATCCCTGATTTCCTGCTCTGGCTCAAATGGCACAAAAATATCTTTCAGCCCCATGCAGCAATGTGGAAAGTTAAAGACTATTCAGCTCAGTGTCACACATTCTGACTTACAACAGAAGCAGGCTTGTAGCTGAATATGCAGAGATGCTTCTGTTCCTGAAAAAAAACCTGCCACTTACTTTTGAAAAATAATCTGAACTGATTGACTGCCTGTTGTACTTTTCATCTTGCAAAAATTATTGCAAAAGCAAAAACATAGTGTACAAATGAGGAACATCCTTAACTAATGGCTCATGAACACTTTCACTTACAATTATAGAGTTGCTCACCATGATTAGACAGTTCACTGTTATATTTCACTGTACACTTTTGATTGTTACACAACATTGAACATTGTTACACAGTGTTATGTTATAAACATTTGTTCAGTGAAATTAGTTTGTAGCTTTTTGACAACTTTGTGACAGGTTGATAAAGAAATGTTTATTTATTTAATTATTTTTATTAATATTATAATTTTATTATGCCCTTGGTTTTATTGTGAAAATTATTAGATACTGTGAAAGCTGTTTGTACTTTTGACAACCTTGTGACGAGCAGAAGAAAATTGTTTGAGTTACATGTGTTCATAGTTACTGAGAAGCTGTCCTAAAATGATTAGTTTCACTGTGTCATTACTTGGAAAACTGCCACATCCCAAAAAACAGGTATCGGTGAGTACCTGGGAAAAATATCGGTACTCGTACTCGGTCTTTAAAAAATGGTATTGTGCATCCCTAAATTTCAGTCTATTGCGGCGTAATGTGTTATAGGGCTGGGCGATATGTCAAAAATATCTTATCGATAATCGCTTTTAAAAATATAGCAATATCCCATAATATCGTCTACCTAAAACCCACCTCCACCACGCCCCGTCCCCGCCGAAACAACATTGCCGACATGCACCATAAACGCACACCATATTCAGTTTGGTCTTAATTATTGCCACAAAGTTTGGTTTTACTTTTCTTAGTTTGTGCTTAAACTAACAGAAAACATTAGCTTTGCTGTTATTTTGGTGTTGCTAATAATTTCCACTCTGTTCTTGTCTTTGAAATGAATTTAGTTTTGTGAGGAGAACTGTTGAGGAAAAATAATAGAACACAATTTTAAGTTCATCATGGTGAAGTTGGACATTCTGGCGGTGATTGTAAGAATGATAAATGCATGTTGATGTCATATCATAATGCCTAAATAAAATATGCCTATTTTCTGATGTTTCTCTTTCTTTTTGGCATTATCGCCTGTGTAGACACATTTCATGATGGTAAGTTTAATTTCCTTGATTATAACAATTGCAGTATTGTTTTTAAACTTGTAGTCAAGCTATAGCGTAGGCCTATTTGATATTTATCATGTATGACTAAAACCATGCAGGGATTAAAAACGAATTCTGAGCAAAAACTTTTTTTTCCCCCTTTCTGGTAGCCTACTAGATCGAAATAAAACGAATTTTTTTTTTAACGAAATAAAAATAACAGATTTTTTTTATTTAGAAGTTGGGTAATTTAAATTTCATTTTTGTATTGTAATTTTTATTTTATTAATCAAAATACAACGCCCCCAATATAATATTCAGTGTTGGGCTGTCGAAACTTAGAACGCGTTCATGTTGAGAGGCTAGCTGAGAAGCCTACTTATGTCTTTATCCGTTTGCAACAAAACTTTTTAGTTTTGTTCCAAATTAAGAATTTATAGTGCTATATTTCAGCTTAATTAAACATAATAATATTGTATACACGGTTTAAAAAATCTGTAAAAATATTGCCCTGAAATGTGTGCTGAAGGAATTTGCGTATTTTAATTATACCTGTCATGTTTGTGATTTTTCATCATTATACAGTCTGTTTAAATAAAAATTCAGAAACACATGCAGTGCTACTATTTGTCTTTTTTCTGTTTAACTTTTATTAAACCGCAGATCAAAATAGAATAGGCCTATACCCTAAATAAGGATAAATTATATAAGAACGCATCTCCAAAATAATCGCATACACAGATGCACGTTGCCATTACAGTAGTCAGCGCTGAACAACAGGCAAATAAAATATAAACTGAGGTTACAAAAGTGATTCAGTCAAGATCAGTGAGGGATTTTCTTTTCTTTTGTTCTTTGATTAACATTAATGACTGGCGGCAGCGGCTGCTGTCAATGCACGGATCCAATACACCCTTGTTTTCTTTCTCAACTCTTTACATTCACTTAAGACATAACGATTGTATTTATGGGATATTTTGATATAATTCTGTGTGAATTTGTCCATTCGAATGTGTAAGAATGCGAGAAAGAGAGCTCAGACCAGTGTTCGTGTATATAAGAGGCGGCTTTTGTGCGTGTGCTTTGTGTGTGTGCGCGCATCACAGAAAACAGAGTGCGAGTGCAGAAGTGAGTTCTATTTCGTCATCTTGCAGTGAATCTTTTGAAATCACAATAAATGCGCATACAGAAATTGAGAAGCAGAATCGAAATGTAATTTTATAACAAGTCATTTGATTCCTGACCTTACGCATCTGATCTGATTTCTGAAATTGGAATAGCTTTTTGATTCCCAACCCTCCTACTAAATTATTTCATTTTTGCATGCAAAAAGGCCTGTATGGTGACTATGGGGCTATGTAAAATATTTTTTGCAACTTATTAGGTTTATCATTTGTCATTTTTCCCGATAATGTTGATAATCGTCTGTTACTTGACTGTTGACATCGACATCGCGATACTTACGAGACATCGTCGATATACGATAATATCGTCATATCGCCCAGCCCTAGTACACACGTATACACACACACACACCTATGTGCATCCAGCTGGAAGCTTTAGTGTTAGTGTTTTCAGTAGGGAAATCCTGTTATTACAAAACAGACAAACCATTTGTACGCTGACCCAATCCTTTATCTCATCTTCCTCTCAATAGACCGCATCTGATCTGATTTCTGAAATTGGAATAGCTTTTTGATTCCCAACCCTCCTACTAAATTATTTCATTTTTGCATGCAAAAAGGCCTGTATGGTGACTATGGGGCTATGTAAAATATTTTTTGCAACTTACTAGGTTAATCATTTGTCATTTTTTCCCCCGATAATGCAGATAATCGTCTGTTACCTGACTGTTGACATCGACATTGCGATATTTACGAGACATCATCGATATACGATAATATTGTCATATTGCTCAGCCCTAATGTGTTACCAATATTTTGCTTGGTGACTGTGGTCCCAACTGCCTTAAGCTCATTAACAAGCTCCTCCCGTGTAGTTCAGGGCTGATCCCTCACCCTTCTCATGATTATCCTTACCCCATGAGGCAAGATCTTGCACGGAGCTCCAGACCAAGGCAGATTGATGGTTGTTTTGTATTTCTTCCATTTTCGAATAATCACACCAACAGCGGTCTCCTTCTCACCAATCTTCTTGCTGATGGTCTTGTAGCTCATTCAAGCCTTGTGGAGATCTACAATCTTGTCTCTAATCCTTGTCTAAAATCCTTTGACAGCTTTTTGGTCTTGCCAATTGTGGTGGGAGAGGTTTGAATGGAAGATACAGATTGTGTGGACAGATGTCTTATACATCTAATGAGCTGACATTAGGAGTAACTCCTTAAAGTGGCAGGACTAATCTGTGTTCCACATGGGCACATAACCAGTCTGTGGGAGCCAGAATTCTTGCTGGTTGGTAGGGGATCAAATACTTACAGGTGCATCTCAATAAATTAGAATGCTGTGGAAAAGTTCATTTATTTCAGTAATTCAACTCAAATTGTGATGTTTTGAGTTGATTAGCTGATTGGCATGTCACCATATTCTAATTTGTTGAGATAGTGAATTGGTGGGGTTTTGTTAAATGTGAGCCAAAATCATCACAATTAAAAGAGCCAAAGACTTAAACTACTTCAGTCTGTGTGCACTGAATTTATTTAATACACGAGTTTCACAATTTGAGTTGAATTACTGAAATAAATGAACTTTTCCGTGACATTCTAATTTATTGAGACGCACCTGTATTTCACTCACTGAAATGCAAATCAATTTCTAACCTTTATATAATGTGTTTTTTCTGGATTTTTTGGTTGATATTCTGTCTCTATCCGTTAAAATAAACCTACCAGACCATTCATTTTTTGTAAGTGGGCAAACTTACGAAATCAGCAGGGGATGAAATAAATATTTCCCCCACTGTATATAGATTTCATCAAGCTGACAACTTTCAGACCATAGACATTAACTCCACCCAACAGGAAGTCGACCATTTCGGATTTTTTAAAAACGGCATGCTGTGGAATTTGAAGTACTCCTCCTAGGGGACTCTTGTGACTGCCATCAAACATAAGGAATATCATGCCAAAACACTGAAGACCCTTTGTCCCCCTGTGCCAATTTCTATTTTTATTTTTTCAATGTTTATGGGCCTTTTGAAGCCCTTAACATGCCCATTAGGGCCAGTCAAAAGCTGGGACCCGGGCATGGTAGGGCTCATTAACGCCCCCTGGAATGCAGTCAAAATATTTTGTGCATATATTATGCATACTTGCATGTACGTATAAGTACAAAACTCTGTACAAAATAAAGATCTCATCAAGCCGAACAAGTTTCACCCTGCAACTCATATGCTCAGCCGAACAGGAAGTCAACTATTCTGGGTTTTGAGAAAAATGCATGAAGACACTTGAAGATCCAAAATTTGCGGATATCTTGAACGGTGTTGCCATGGCGAAGGATTAAATTAATGGCATAAAATAGAAACAGGAATTATCTTAAGTTTTCTAAGTACATTGTCCAAACTTCTAAAAACTTTTTACGTATGAAGAACAAGTCATTCTGAGGAAACTTGCTTAGTCATGAACTTCTGAAGCTCTGTGGGTTAACAGCAAAACATAAACTATCAGAAATTTCAGCTGACAGACGGAGGCTGTCCACTAGATGGAGTCATAAGATATGAAATCTTTTAAGCCTTATGTTTTCTCTCAGTTTCCATAAGTTAGAACATTCCATAAGTTGGTTTTCAAAGTCAAAGACAGTGGGCCTCCCTTCTGACACAACGTACACAATGGTGCCTCCCCACCCCTCTAACCTTTTACTAATTTTAAATAGTAAAATTATACTTTTTTAATTTTCATAATTCACAATGTATGTATATAGTGCAACAACAAAAACTATAAAAAGAAAAAACACATTTGTTTATATGATTTTTATACAAATAATCACAATTCAAGCTGCCATACCAAACAGGACGTGAGGGTGAGTTCAGGCAACAGACAAAACCAGCTGCCTTGCCTTGACTATACAGATCCATTCAGAATGACTAAACCACTGACCCTCGCATACTCTAAAACACACTTCTTCGACTAGCATCCATTATAAAATGTGGCACATTAATTTTGATGACCACACAAATATATTGAAATGTGCTCATGCAAATCATTGGTGCAATAGTGATCAGTGTGCCAAGAACACATAGTTTATTTGCGCATCAATAATAACAGACTCACGCTTGCCTAATGTACGACTCCTGTATGTAACTGCAATCGTCTTTACCTTGGCTACAATTGACATCCTTCAAAAATTTTCTAGCGTGCCACTGGTTTGCTTTATCCAACCATCATAGTTTATGTATTATATGCTCATGCAGCGGTTGGGTGTTTTAAGTTAATTTGACGCAGTGTGATGAGAAACAGAATATGCAGAGGTCATGCTTTGTAGCCAAATACATGTTAAAATAAATAACTTACTGAAATCTGGACATGAGTCAATATTCTCTACCCCATCTCTGATGTAATTGGACAGAGTTTACGGTTTAAAATGATCTGATCCTTGAGCGGAAACAACAACGTCTCTTTTCTAAAAACCTGCTTCTTTTTGCTTTTTAAAGTATTTGTTCAGTTATAATGTATTGATTGAAATTATTAATCACGGATTAATTAATTCTTAGCACTCTTCGTGCCTCCCTGGCATGCCCCATACTTTGAAAACCGCCAAGTTAGTATGACAAATAAATGCATAGAATCAGTTGATATGTACTGTACTGTGTAATTTTTTATAATTATTTCACAAATGCTTATAGCATTTGCTTATTAACAAATGCTTATAGATCATTAAAAGTTTTATATAACCTTCCCTTTCTATGTGTGTGTCTGTTTCACACTCTTGAAGCTCTAGAGCTCTAGCGTCTAAGAAGTTATAGCGTCATCGCTGATTGCAGCTCAATTTTATGCTATTGTAACTGCAATGTAAATGGATTTTGATATATTGTAAAATGGATTTTGTTGATACTGATTTCATTTAATTGATATAACATCCCTATTAAGTATACTGCTAATTAGTGTAAGAAATTAACAGATGTTCAACAGCATGCAACTTTCCCATTGACATTTTAGAGTAACTCATAATAATTGGAGCACTAGGATTCAGATACACAACTGATTACATTTTGGCATCACTACCAGGGTTTTTTGTAAACACTCTTTACTTGTGTTGCTGGGTTACTGGTTTGTGTTTACACTGGGACAACAGGTTAATTCAATAAGCTTATTTTTGGGAGCTATCAGCATATCAGTGTGAATGTGAACCAGGGCTCGACAGTGCGACCATTTCAGTTGCATTTGCGACTGAAAACTACTGCGTGCGACTATGAAATTTACTTTAGGAGCACCAGTGCGACTGACCCGATCATCATCATACTTGTGATTGCGCTCAGGGAAGCTTCAAAGCTTTCTACGTGTTTTTGCAGCGTCGAGTAATGTATCACAGACATATCTCACCAATCCTTCATAAGCAAAGTGTAGACAGGGTGTAAATAAGAGATTCATCACACAGTGTAGAGAGCTTCGTTGATTATAAATGTGAGCTCGCGATGAACTAAGATGATGAGTGACAGCTTTGAATGATTTTTAAGGGAGTTTGTAAATGTGATAACTGATTTAATACAATACAATTCAATAAACAAGAAGTTAATTTTAAGTTACTTACATTGTCTGACTATAACACTATTGTCTGATTTTGCTCTATTTCGTTGTATTTCGAAAATAGTTTAAAACAAAGTCACAGCTCAGCCGCTGCGCATCTCCATTCAAACACAGCGGTGTTTCGTTTATGAACGAACAGTTTTTTTTAAACGAATCTAGTGAGTCAGTGATTCATGATTACCCATTCATAAAGACAGTCACTCTTGAATGAATAAGCCGTTCGAATGAATCAATTGAATGAATGATTCAGTGATAAAAATCAGTGACTTGCCGCCACCTGCTGGCAGTTTTAGTTTCATTTTTAAAGTATCTTTTCAGTTATTTAAATCATTTAATATTTCTATATTCAAAATTTTATATTTAAAACATTAATATCATCATGGATTTATGGATTTAATTGCACTCATTCCACTTCTGAACCTCATTAAATGTCTGAAAGTACATCAAACAACACTCTTGTGTTCTTCTGTGCCACCTCTACAAATTATTTTTGTTAATACTGATTTCATTTGATTTTTAACTTGTTTCTTATTCTACTCTTATTCTGTTGTTAAGCTTATAAAATATAATTTAAGAATTTGACAAAAGATGACATACTTTTAATAAAGTTAGAGGAGTCAAATATTACCTCGTAATGGGAAGGCTACTTTTTGATAACATTTTGGATTATTGATTAGAAGGTGCTCCTAAAATTTTGAACGTGCTCCTAAATTTTTTAAGTTAGGAGCACAAGTGCTCCTAAAAAGAAAAGTAAGCGTCGAGCCCTGTGAACATACTTAATGATTCACTTAATACAAACAATTGCCAAGACAGCTACAGAAATTCCTCAGTTTTTAAGTGGACAATCAACAATCATCAATCATTTAGCTTTTACTTATGACTATCATTTACTGAGACAAATATATTATGACGATACTGAATAAATTTCTATGATGACCTGGATAGCAGAGAATCAGTATGTACTGCTAAAAATGTAGCACAGTAGTTGTGCATGAAATCTAGTGTTGAATTAAGAGTTTTACCTCGTGACATAAGTTTTCTGGTTTCTGTATGGTCTGGTCTTCAGAAAATGGGGCTGTGTCAGTAGTGGGAGGGGATCTCTGGGTGGTGGTCTGGTAGGGAGGCTGGAGAGGAATGGCAGGCCAGAGAGGTTCTTTCAGGAGGGTGGCCCGAGTGCTCACTGTGTTTTCAACGGTTCCCACTTGAGGAAGGACAGTAACCAACACTATTAACATTAGGAAAAGTTGCATAGTGTTAGCTCAACATCCCTATATCTGTTTTTGGAAAACAGAGAGGTGCTGTCTGAAAGGAGGCTTTATATGTGTGCACTTTAGATGTGAGCATCAAAAGACCAAAATTTTGAAAAGTTTTAGCCCTATATCTAATGCATGCCATATCAACTAATATATATTGTGGCCAAATTTCATATTTTAAATTGTATATTTGCCAGGTCATCCACACCCGAGAAATGAAAATTACATAATATTATGCAGCTTAGCATTTGCAATTCAATAAATAAAAAATAAATAAAACTTTTAGCATTATTGTGCTGTAGCAAACATATAATACAGCTAGTAGTATATTACATTATATTAAAGACTTATTACATTCTTTGAGAGTAAAACATCAAAAATAGGCAAACATCATTGTAATTTCATACTGTGCAACAGTGAAAGTGACATGACGTGACAAAGTCACCATACTCGGTAGTAACCCATACTCTGAATTTGTGCTCTGCATTTAATCTATCCAAGTGCAAACACAGCAGTGAGTAGTGAACACACACACTGTGGACACACACCCAGAGAAGTGGGCAGCCATTTTTGCTGCGGTGCCATGAAGCAATTGGGGGTTCGGTGCCTTGCTAATTTTTAGTTTAATTTCTTTACTTTTCTTTACTTATTTACCCACTGTCACTGCCATTTTGTCTTGAATGACTGTGCAGAGTGTGCCATCAAGCTAAGTGTGGATACTGAGTTGCCGTTCATTCACTTCACACGCCTACTGGGTGTCCGATACTGGGAACCGACACTGCAGCCTTCGGGTTACAAGTCTAACTCTCTAACCATTAAGCCACAACTGCCCAATGCCATTTTGTCATGAATGACTGTGCAGAGAGTGGTGTCAAACTAAGTGCCGATTATCTTGATGCAGCCAGATCAGAACAGCATTATCAGAACACTCTGCAGGTGGTTGATGTAGACCGGAAACTGAGGCATAACCTAAGTATTGCGTCAAAAGTGGGCCAAAACAGCGCAAGCGCATGAACACAGCGCACAAGCGAATTACAGTACTGTGCGCACAGTGACAAAGCTTGCACGTAAAATGTAAACCTAAAGAAATGGCAAATTCCAAACTCAAGCACAAAAAATATGATTGTGTACACGCATCAGTATGCTGCAAGGACAAATAACAAAACTGTGAGCAGAACCCGCACGCGAGCGCAGATCTAAACACACACCCAGAGAAGTGGGTATGCTTGTTGAGTAATTTCTGCACGCGCGCAGAGCTGAACCCTTCACGCACAGGAAGTTTTGACAGTCAAGGGGTGGGGCCCAACGTATGCTTGTTGTGTTAACAAATGCTATTGGCTGCTGGCCAAATCCTGTATTGATTGGCTGCTCGTCGTCTGACTGGCTGTTGATTGGCTGTTGTTGGCCTTCTCCTGACGAGACAGAAAGCCGGGGAGAATTGGAATTGGATGATGGCAGAGAGTAAAGAGGTAAGTTTTCTTTCTAAATTCATACTTAAATCTTAGTATCTGTAAGGGTTTTATAATATAAGTTATATAGGGTGTAACTGTGCACGTAATCGTGCCAAAAATAGTAATTTTAACGAATTGATATCGATTCTTAAATCCCAAGATCTAAGTCGATAGTTTTAGACAGATCGCTGTATATGTGCCTCATTTACGGCGGTAAAGTTGGTTTGACGTTTGACATTCATTAGACATTCGGGTTTTTTGCCAGTTAAACTCTTTGCAGCTTTTATGTTTTGAGCCCAAACTAACTCAGATAGACATAAATATATGCCCTTTATGTTGCACAAGGCTTAATTTCTAGGAATTAAAAAAATATATAATTAATTAAACAATTTAACTACGTGACATTATAATGTAAAACCAATACTAAAATGTTCGGGAAAACATACCTGTTATCGCACAAAGCTCCGTTTTTGGAATTACAATTTTATGTTTTTTATAATAATTGTACAACTTTTAATGTATGCAATAATATAAATCCATTAAACGACAACACCATTTGATCTAAAGGTATCAAACCAACTGTAAAATATTCAGAATATTATTCCCTATAATGCACAAGTCTTGGTTTTCCAGATTATGCCTTTACTGTTTTTATATATAGTACTGAAACCATATTTTTTTTCATATGTTTTATATACTGTACTCACTTAATTTAATTCTCAAACGGTGTCAGAGTTTAATTAATTTAAGTGGGAACAGTATAATGTATTAAATGTGCAAAGTCAAGCTTCAGCTCAATATTGCCAATAATGTGCAGCACAGTATGGGTATCATTACCCTGCTGAAAAAACAATAGAAACCATCACAGAAATTCTTATAATTTCCATTAAACCATTACAAAATTCCTTTTTGTTTTGGGCATAATTCCAAAAGGAATTACTGTTGTTCTATTGGTTGCCATCTGCCAGATTACATCCCACCAATAGAATCCATCAAATAGACACCATTATAGCTTACATTAAAACCAAACAAATTCCCATTATAACCTGAAATACATTCAATTTGTTATTGTGTTTTGGGAGGGGTTCTATTGTTTATTTTTTTTCAGCAGGCAAGATTATAATGGTATAACTACTTTTACAGAATTAACTTAATTACTGAATTTCACAGAAAATATTTGTTTATTTTTTATAAATAAAGAACTGTATTTCTTAAGTCAATTATTAAAGTATTACATATGTTACATAGGCTGATTTATTCATTTTAAGTATTTGGGATTTTAAGAGCAAGTGGAAAATGTGCTGAATGTTTCATTTCATCCAAGTGAAATTAGCAAGCAGTTAGACTGAATTTACATTCGTTTTAAACGCGGAGCCAGGCGCGAGTCGACACAGGTTGCGCGCGAGCGTCAAGCCTCATCCATACTGCCAGATGCGCTCGTGGAGACTTGCGGTGCGGAGCCGGGTGAGAGTATAAACGAGCATTACGAGACAGGCTACGTGTGTGCGGCAAGCGTGAACGGCTCGTCCGTGACGCGGGATTCGCCCCGCGTGGGGCAGAGAGGAGCGAGTATGAGAAGCATTCACAGACATTCACAGGCTGTGTGTGCGCTCTTCTGAATTGGGAATAGCGAACATGCATCATAAACTTATTCAAATTAATCTGTTGGGGAGATCAAATGTGCAAGATAACGTTCACGTACTAACAAAAACATTTAAGAATGTATCGTTTAATCTCCAGTACTGAAAACAGAACCGATAAGGTAGATTTTGATATGCGCTGTGACGCAGCTCTTGGAAATTACCTTTTTTGTTGGTTGTCTGTCATTTCGAAGCTTACCTTGCATACGTTTTTCTCCCGCGTTCGTTTTTTTACTCAGTTGGCTAGAGCAGTGCTGATTGGGGAGAACGGAGGTGCGCTCACTCTATTGGTTAGTAAGACTGCAACTCAAGGCTGGCAGTCATGCATATGCTCTGGAACAAAGTAATATCGCGTCCATATCGCAGGCTTTGGGATGAGGAAATCACAACGTCTCAAATGGCGATTTCGATGAGATTTCGATTAATCGCACAGCCCTAGTACACAATCATATTTTTTGTGCTCGAGTTTGGAATTTGCCATTTCTTTAGGTTTACATTTTACGTGCGAGCTTTGTCACTGTGCGCACAGTACTGTAATTCGCTTGCGCGCTGTGTTCATGCGCTTGCGCTGTTTTGTCCCACTTTTGACGCCATACCTAAGGAAAAAGACCTATATTTCCTGCCGGTACCCGAGAAGTCCAACACTCTAACTATTAGGCCACAACTGCCATGTGTCCTAGTGTACATGTATCAAGCTCTCTTGTGTGCCTTTAGGTTTACATTTTACGTGCGAGCTTTGTCACTGTGCGCACAGTACTGTAATTCGCTTGCGCGCTGTGTTCATGCGCTTGCGCTGTTTTGTCCCACTTTTGACGCCATACCTAAGGAAAAAGACCTATATTTCCTGCCGGTACCCGAGAAGTCCAACACTCTAACTATTAGGCCACAACTGCCATGTGTCCTAGTGTACATGTATCAAGCTCTCTTGTGTGCAACGTTCTTCTTCCTTAGGTTATGCCTCAGCTTCCAGTCTGCATCAACCACCTGCAGTTTGTTCTGATAATGCTGTTCTGATCTGGCTGCTGTAATCAGCACTCAGCTTTATGCCCTACTCTGTACAGTCATTCACGACAAAATGGGGGTGGGAGAGTCAGACTTGTAACCCGAATGTCGCAGGTTCCATTCCCGATTCTTGAAACCTAGTTTGATTCCCAGTAATGGCTTCCCACTGCACCGGGTGTGTGTTCATGGTGTGTGTGTGTTCACTATTCACTGCTGTGTATGCCCACTTGGATGGGTTCAATTCAGAGGACACGTCACACTGTCACTTAAAGAAAAGTAAAAAAATATAAATAAATAAAATTATTCAACAGTGCCAGAAACTGGTTATTATTATTTTTGGGCCAGTGACAATTCTGTCAACCCAAGTGTCTTTCATGCTGACCCTGGGCCATCGGGCAGTTTTTATTTTTGAGCCCTAACCTTGAATAGCTTGTTTGAGTGTATTAGGCTTAGAGTTAAACTCTAACTGTGTGTTCACACTGCCGCCGTCGAGAGCGTAAAAAATCGCTCTGGCCGCCCTGCCAACAACGCTGTAGAAAGATTTGTGGACACTCTGACATAGATCGAATGCTTATCTTGTATTTAAAGGGGTCGCAAAGCAAACACGCTTGTTGATCTTGTGCAGACTGACAACAAGGAGGGTAACGTTCAGGCCCAGATTGGCTAATCGGGAGCACCGGGATGTTTTTTGGCAGCAAGGTCCGGTGTGTTGTCATGCTACTGGGTTGAAATATGCTGCCTGCACTCACAGCAGCCCTACTCTTTTTATTTATTATTTTCTCGCAGCCCATATTATTATTTACACCAGGCCATAATAATAACATTCTCAATTGATAATTAATCATTCTCTTTGCGAAAATCATTGTTATTTGTGAACGTAGGCATTTGAAGAATCTGCCGGCTGCTCCCGCTTCCTAGCGAGAGCGACTCACGCTTACTGCACCCAGGTTTCACTGTCCGCGTTTTGATTTTAAAAAATCAGTTTGGGCGAATGCAACTTATTGATCATGAGCCCAACATTTAGTAAGGCAGAAAAACATTCAGTCTACCTGAACGAAGATGTATTTAATTGTAAGTTAATGCTGTTAAATAGAGAGAGAAAAAAATACATTGAAAAAAAAAATTGTGTAGGCTATTCTTAAACTTGGACCTCATTATATTGAAGCAACCTACACTCTAAGTCAGGGGTGTCCAAACTCGGTCCTGGAGGGCCGGTGTCCTGCAGAGTTTAGCTCCAACTTGCCTCAATACACCTGCCTTCAAGTTTCTAATATGCCTAGTAAGAGCTTGATTAGCTGGTTCAGGTGTGTTTAATTGGGGTTGGAGCTAAACTCTTCAGGACACCGGCCCACCAGGACCGAGTTTGGGCACCCCTGCTCTAAGTGTTCTTTCATTGAAAAGTATGAATTTTTATTCATTCACAGGCTATATGGTTGAAATAATATTTTAGTTCAAAACTTTAAAGTGCCATTGTTTAAAAAAATGCTTTATTAACTGACGTTTCATAGACCTTCAGTTGTTGTGCTTTCAAATTCCATGCCATTTGTAATTTCACAGTATTTTCACCTCCTAAATTACTACCCTTGTAAAGTCACAATTCTATAATTGTAAAATTTACTCAGGCCTATGGCCTTTTTTGTATGACATTAAACATTTTTTTAGAATAATTGTACATAAATGGGTTAAGCAAAACAAATGTGATTATTTCTGAGAACTTTTTATCTGCAGGCAGATATAGGCCTACATTATTGTACAGTACAAATATTTGGATCGTCCCTGATTCTGTCCCTTATTTTCATAAAGAATAAACACTATTTTCTTAAAGAATAAAAGATAAAGAATCACAATTAGCCCTTATTTTCCATTTCTGAAGTTAATTGGCAACCTTAATTGATGATGTAATTATCTTTTGACTCCCCTGACAGTGGCACCTTGCTCAAAACAACAAAAACATCAGTTGTAGGAGATGAGAGCGAAAAATAGATTAAAAAAAGAAAAGAAAAGAAAAAAGTGGGCCGGTCTAAGGCATGAAACTCCAAGGCTGAAAATGAGTCCCACTCTGGCCCTGGTAACGTTATAAGTTAACCTCATTAAATATTGTTGTGGACGAAGTATTAAGATCCTTTACCTCATAATGTATAAAGCACTAATACCACACTGTAAAAATACTCTGATACAAGTAAAAGTCCTGCATTGAAAATGTTACAGTATAATCAGGTATAAACATTACTTAATAGAAGTATAATCAGGAAAATTTATTTAAAGGTTTAAAAGTGAACTGGGACTATTATACTATTATTTATTATATCATTAGATTATTATTCCTATAACGTTAATGCACATCAGCAACTCACCAGGAACACTCTCAGACACCTTGGTCCATGCATCATTTTTATTTTATTTATGTCCCTGTATGCAAACAGGGACACGTCATAGATTATTGGGAAACCTGCCACAGCAATAATCAACCTCTCCTCCATTTTGCTTGGGAACTAATGTGGTCGGAACCAAAGTTTACAGGACTGCGTTCTCTGGAATCCTCTCAAGCGGTGGACTTCTACGTTCCAATTGGTTGCCGCCGAACCGCGTCATAGCTCATTACCATAAATTTGACCAGATTTCAACTCTCCTCGACGCCCTCAATGTCCAAGTCATGCCGCGCCGCTGCTCGACGCCAGCTCACATTGAAAATGAATGACTTCCGGCCACTTTGACGCTCTCGACGGCGGCGGTGTGAACGCACAGTAAGAGTCCTGCCCTATATTGTATTTTGTATAATGTATTCCACTGAAGGAAAAACAAGGTGACAGCAAGTATAATGTGTAATTAATGAAAACTCAGTTACTGTAATGCCATAATTATGATATGCTAATAAGTACCTTCTTGTTTGGCCATGAACATGTGAGCAGAATCCCCTAGTTGGATGAGCTCTGTTGACTTGAATTCATTCCCATCCCAGGAATGGAGGGAATGTTCAATGGACTGGAGTACAGAACTGAGGACAGAAAGAGATACAGAATGAAATTAGGCTTCACTCTTAGTTTGCTGATGGTGTAGCTATAAGTTCATGTAGTAACATTTCAAAGACTTAGTTTACAAAAGAAATAGTTTACAGATGTCCCAATCAGGTTTTCTGGGCTCCCCGTCTGATCAAAATCATTTAATATTGAGTATCTGCTGATACAGTGTCCCGATCCAATACTTGTATGTTCTTAGTGCTTTGTGCATATTTCAAGTACATAAAGTTATAAAAATCAATCCAATGTGCAGGGATTTTCTTTGGGACAGGGGCTCAAATGGAAAATATATAATATCTAAATAAAATAACAATTACAACAGTAATTATACAACAGTTCTTTCTGGTCCTCGAATCTGATTGGCTGAGAGGTCTTTCTACCCATGAAATATTCACCTAGTATTGCCACAGGAACAGTTTCACCATTTGTATCACTCCACTTGCAGCATTTCTCACAGTGAGTGCTATGGCAGATGACCAAATCCACTATAATTTAATAAATAATACTGTTTTTATGTCACGGAATGTAGTTTTAAGAGTTTTTTAGGCAAGAATGTAATTGTTTAGACTTCAAATATGCGATCTGTTATTAAAGATAACACCTATGCTTTGACGTTTTCGGAGATGTGAGCTCCAGTGTGTGAGTGGCCATTTAGTGCTCATGAACCAGCCGAGAGCAGCCTTACCTCGGCCAGACCTTCTGGAATTTGCAGCTGACTCTGATGTCTCTATAGTGGTTAAACATGAGATATAATTTGATTTGGGTAAATGTAATGGGCAATCTTTGGTCTCACTAATTTACTATTAAACGATGAAGCTGAGTTTAGTTACTTAAAAAAACAGCTAATTTATCTCCTCGTTGCAGTGAAATATAATGTAGAAATTCAGTATCAAAGCTATTTTATTAACAAAAGTCGCGGGGCAGCAATGACAACAAGTCTCTGTGTGTGCACACAGTGTTATTTTTATAACTTAAAGGGAGCATTCCCAGAACGTTCCCTGCAGGTTATTTTTAGGTTTTATTTTTATTACCTAAAGGGAACCTTCCCAGAACGTTCCCTGCAGGCAGGGATGGGCAGTATTTCGGATACATGTATTTAAAATACGTATTTGAAATACAAAATACTATTTTGTATTTGAAAGCCTTCAGCAAAAATCAAATGTAATTTGTATTTAAATACATTTAAGATTAGTATTTTTGTATTTTCAAAATACATAAAATACTTTGTGCCAGTCAACCTCTTTATCAGTGTGCTGATTTAGTTCAGACATCCCCCCTTCCCCCTCCCCCAACCCCAACATTCATCATGTGAGCTGCAGCTGTACAACTCCATTCAGCATTGGGTGAGTGACTTTTCTGGAATAAGATAAGGTGAGGACGTCATGGTCAATTGTACATGTTGATTAAAGTTAAAAGAGTCAGATTTGCCGTCAGTTAACATGAAAGAATAAAAGAGCACTGACAAGGGGAAAAATAGCGTTAGCCAATCAGTTTTAATAGCTAATCGTTTTTTTTATCAACTAACTTGTCAAATGTGTTTAAAGCATTACTGCATGTTAGGGCTGGGTGATATGACAATACATATCGTGGCGATGATATAAAGTGTGAATCAATGGACATTTTTCTAAATCGTTTACATAGATAGGCCTGTTGGGGAAAGCAAATATATCCGT
>NW_015505946.1:120576-127050 GCF_001515645.1 Sinocyclocheilus grahami
TAGCCAATCAGTTTTAATAGTTAATCGGTTGTTGTTTTTTATCAACTAGCTTGTCAAATGTGTTTAAAGCATTACTGCATGTTAGGGCTGGGTGATATGACAATACATATCGTGATGATATAAAGTGTGAATCGATGGAAATTTTTCTAAATCGTTTACATAGATAGGCCTGTTGGGGAAAGCAAATATATCCGTTTAGTTTTAGTGGGCACAAATTATTCATTCATTCATTCAAAAGGAAGCATGGATGAATAAGTAATAGAATGTGATGTGCTTGGTGCAATTGCACTTATTATAAGTGTATATGTCCTTTATACTTCTATGGCTCTCAATAGATTCAGTGGTTGGAGCTGGGTTAATACGCCTTGACAATTTCTGTTGCTACTTTCTGATTACGTTTCTGGCTACATTTAAAATCAAAACATATTGATCATTTAATAATTGTTGTAATGTTAAAATGTTTGTTTTCAACTTCCAAATAAGTGTCCAGTGATTGATAAATATTTGATTTCTGAATATTGTACCCTAATTGAAGTAGCTGTTTAAATAGGATCATGATTTTACATACCATTGCATGAATGACTGCCTGACACATATATTTACTATTATATTTATAACTAACAATCAAATGCTTAAGTAGTTAGAAACTAGTTGCTATGAATACAGGTGCCATCAGTTGTCTTCTTATGAATGACTTGTTCGTCACTGAGTCAGTGCTGCTGATGCAAAGTAGGCCCTTTGTTACCAAACACCATGTAACTAAATTAGGATACAATTATGAGTCATTCGCAAACTGTTAAACATTAAACTGTTGGTTACTTTAAAACTAACCTTCATGGGAAATCACAGGGATATGTGAATATTTGATCTGTTAACTGGTTGCATATGTCAGATTTATTGCATGACTCGGGCAGAGAAAAGCTGTTGCTATCAAACATTGTTCACAAACATCAGTGTATTGGTGAAGAGATAGATCAAATAGGCCAATTGATGGAAGGTTTGTTTAGAAATTTCATGCTCCCTTGTAAAAGTATTTTTTTGTATTTTTAAAATACAAAAATACAGTAGTTTATTTTGATACTTGGTGTGGCAGCTGTATTTTGTAGTTTATTTTGATACACTTAAAATTAAGGTATTTGGTATTTTATTTTAAAATACATTTGGATGTATCTTTGCCCAACCCTGCCTGCAGGTTATTTTTAATTGTATTTTCATAGCCATGTAAACTAATTAAAATGTTGTAGATGTTTCTGAATGATGCCCAACAGAGAGATTATTCTAATGCTGAAATTTGTATTTTTTTTTCATAAACAGACTATATTTTGCAGAATTGAATTTCTGAAATAAGCTTTTAATAAAGTGTAGACAATAAAGCAGTCAAATCGCCATTCCCCATTCAAAACTATACGAGTGACACGTCTTGGTAATTCTATAGTCTTTGGAAGTACTGATTATTGATGTCCATCCACCCGTCTTCCATGCCGCCTACTCTATGGGATGCAGGAGTGTTGGATGATTACTGACGTACAGCAGGGTAAATTATATCAGAGTAAAGAGGTTAGGAGAACGTTCTGGGAACCTTCAGATAACATTCTGGGAACCTTCTAGGAACATTCCCTGTTGGTTAGCCAGGACAATTCCGGAACCTACAGAGGATGTTCTGGGAACCAAAAACTAACGCTCCCAGAACATTTGTTAGCTGGGAACGCAGAAAACACATAGAGCTGTAAATGTGAACCCGTGGATCTTCTAAT
The DNA here is from genome assembly GCF_001515645.1 of Sinocyclocheilus grahami. NCBI lineage: Eukaryota > Metazoa > Chordata > Actinopteri > Cypriniformes > Cyprinidae > Sinocyclocheilus > Sinocyclocheilus grahami. The sequence continues at coordinate 122,331 of NW_015505946.1, forward strand.
GTGTCTTCTAAAATTATGAACAATTAATAAAGATATATTTGTTTTAGATTAATAATTTATACATTTGACTCATCCCTTTTTAAAAATGGTTTAAAGGTGGAAATGTGATGTTTAACATTTTATAAGACTTTTTGTAAAAACCTGTATCTGAACTGTAAATCATGTTATCAGTTTAATATGTTACCATAGACATTGCTCTATCCTGCACATACCATATTAATTTTATTTGTTATTTGTTATTCTTCTGCTGTGCAAATACATCTTTACAACTTTACATTTTAACCAAAATTGCCGTTTCTATTATTTTTTTGTTTATAGTTGTAATCTCTGTATGCAAGAACTGCCATCTTAAAAATAGCCAGGGGTGTGAATCTTCACAGGTTTCATGATTCAATTCAATTACGATTATCATTATCAACTCAATATCACGATGCGTCACATGCTTAGTTCTCAATATTACTGCTGTAATGTCTGATTACTTTTCTTAGGGAATTAATTATTACTAATTAATTCAGGTTTTGAAAGGACTCGAATCCGAAGATTCGAAGTCAACCTGAGTAGAACTGATTTCAAATTTGATAATTTACACTTTATTAACGGTCATCCAGCGAGACGTTAACCTCAGTAAATTTTAACAATTTGTATATTTGTATTTTCCCTGGCCACGGGTTAATACGTTCTTTGATAAGTTATAAGCTACGAGCTAGGTAACAAGGATCTAGGCAGAGTTTAACTTTAAAATGTCACGACACCAGACAATGATTCTTTATAAATTAAACAAGAATTTATTGGCTATTCTAGATTACATTGACCAAAGCTAAGACATACACACACATACATACATACAGTTCTGAAGAATGATGTTAACGGAGTTCTGAGGAAAGCCCAAAGTTTTAGCAAGATATTCGCTACAGTTATCTTACTTGCAACCTGAGAAAATCACAAAGCAGAGACTTGGCTTATGTTTACTGCTTAAAATTAGCTCTGCACCAGTTCAGCAGGGATAAGATTGTGTTCGTTTACTTGAGTTTTTGGGTGACAGCTGAAAAGCTGAGTTTCCTGGTTTGGCTGCTTGAGGGAATTCCATTGCTGATTGGTTACTGAGATGACGGAGATTGGTTGGTTTCTTGATGACACAGAGGCTTGAGCAGTTCTTTTTGAGATAACTTTTCTCAGAGTTTGCAAAACTTTAAGTTCTTTGAAGATCTCTGACGATCACAAAGTTTCAACTGAAGTGTTTGAGTTTTAGATGACCGATCGCTATGATGGTAAGCGTGTGAGCACAAGTTGGAGTGCTCTTAACATGGTGAAAGGCGAAGAAGCAAGCAAGCACTCGAGTCTGTCTTGCATTGAGGTTTTGATACGCAGCATAAGTCCATCCTACGGCGCGATCTTCCAATCGACTTCTTGCCAGGCGGAGCGTGCATACATTAACATGAGGCTCCAATTTATTATGTGGAGAAAAATCTTGGCGAAGATTTGGTTGATACTTCTATAAAGTTTCCTAATGCGAGTATTGTACATACTTCTCACTTCTCATTCATACCAACGTTTCTCACATAAAATAAGCTTTCATTCAAGCTCAAATAACAGGTATTTTGCATACACAGTAATCGTAATAACTAAAAGGAAAAGTTATAAGCCAAAGATTAAGATCATGGTTTCAATAACACATCAAACAGAAAGCATATTATTTGGGAGTATATTGCTCCGATACTTTAAATGATTTTAAATGATTGTCTTATGAATTGTCTGTGTAAGTTCTGTTTCTTTGTCTGTGACAGGAGAAACACGCGCTTTTCTGGAAAGTAGTAAAAGGATTTCTTTTTTTGGAATGCAGGGGGAAAAGGGGAGGTGTCCTGAGGTCATGCCCATGTCACAAGTGTAGATCTGCCCTCCTTCTGCTGGACATGGAGCTCTTAATCTGTCGCTTTCTGTTTATCGGATTTAGCAATTTACGTGTTAAATGGTCATGGGGTCCAGGAGTTCTTGTGCTGGAACTTTTCCAGATACCAGGTTCTTTGTTCTGTTGTCTCTTAAATCGTTATTTATGCTGAAGCCAGTCACGTTACACTGCACCCCTGATCCTCGGGGTTTCGGACAGGGGGAGTTTCTCCTCCCCTGGTGAGTTAGGGTTTAAGCACTGTTTTTATTTGAGTCTCTTGAGACGATAAGCTAGATGGGGCAGGAACTGCTGAGACACTTCACTGACCCTGCATGAGTTTTACGACCGCAGAGGGCTGCATAGGGTGCTACTCAGTTTGTCTCAATGGAATGTGATTGTTTCATGTGTGACTCAATAGTGTAAGTGGGTCCGTTCGAAGACAGAGATCCTACACTGCACATGGCTACATTTTCATATAAATTTTATATCAAATTTAATTTGTGCAAAATTATTTTTTTTTATTATATAAACAGACTACTTTTTAAAACAGTTATTTATTTAAAATATGTTCTTTAAAGGGATCATATGATGCTATTTTAAAGATCATTATTTTGTGTATTTGGTATAACAGAATATGTTGACATGCTTTAATGTTCAAAAAACATTATTTTTCAAATACTGTACATTATTGTAGGTCCTCTATGCCCCGCCTCTCTCAAACACGTCGTTATCAACAAAGCCCCCTCCTTTGACAAGCGCAGTCTGCTCTGATTGGCCAGCTGACCCAGTGCATTGTGATTGGTCGAACATTTACTTTATGCTCTTGACTCACCCATATGGCTGCTTGGTACTGTATTACGTAAATCTGTTGTTAATAAAGCTGCAGATGGAGCCTCACTCTGCTGACTCATCATTACATTTAGGGTTAGGACAATAATTAAGTGTATACATTTAAACAACTACACAATTCCTTAAAAATAATAATATGCAATTATTTGCATATTAATATGCAATAATAAAAGCAAGTGCTATAAAATAGTATGAGCTGCTAATATATACATACAAAAAAATAATCAACCCTCTACGCACACCTTGGCAATATAAATCGCCATTGGCTAGTCCATTTTTTAGTTTAGCCGCCAGACTGATATCCTATTTTACACACACACATATATATATATATATATATATTATTTCACCAAAACAGCTTATCTTTGTAAAATGGCACAGCTTCTTAAATCTTAGCTTCTTAATCAGTTAATCAAGCATTATATTATGATATTATGACAATTAACCCTTGTGTTGTGTTCAGAACCCTTTCACACTAACGAGGTTACAGAGCAAAAAGGACCCGGCCTCAAAAATTGCTTATAAATCACTCATTATGCTATATTATCACCAAAGATTGGATTCAATCTTTTTGTCAACTTCTTTTCTTTCATTTAGGACTGGTTTTGTATTTATATTTGCATCTGATTAATCGTAGGCCTCATTTATCCGAGAGTAGGCACCTCCTTTTTTTGAGTGAAAAAAGCATTATTTATGAATAATTCTCACAATATTAAATAAAAACTGAAGAAAATTTGCACTGTTTATCACACTAGTGTGATTTAATGTTTAATCAGAGAGTTTGTTTTGAAAGACTTTTATTTTGTACAAAATGGCACAAAGTCACACTTGAGGTATTCCCGGTCAAAAAGGACCCGGCCTCAAAAAATTGCTTATAAATCATTTATTATGCTATATTATCACCAAAGATTGGATTCAATCTTTTTATCAACTTCTTTTCTTTCATTTAGGACTGGTTTTGTATTTATATTTGCTTCTGATTAACCGTAGGCCTCATTTATCTGAGAGTAGGCACCTCCATTTTTTGAGTGAAAAAATTATTTATGAATAATTTTCACAATATTAAATAAAATGTGGAGAAAATGTGTACTGTTTATCACACTAGTGTACTTTGATGTTTAATCAAGGAGTTTGTTTTGAAAGGCTTTTATTTTGTACAAAATGGCACAAAGTCACACTTGTGGTGTTCCCGGTCAAAAATGACTGGCCATTCAGAGTGAATGGGAAAGATCACAAAAAAGGACCTTTATTTTGAAATGCTTTTATTTTCAGTTATGATTAATTATTCATATTTCCCCATGAGCTGATTCGCTACAATAATATAGCATAATGAGTGATTTATAAGCATTTTTTTTGAGGCCGGGTCCTTTTTGATCTGTAACATCACGGGTGTCACAAGGTGAAAAATCTCCCCCAGAAAAGTATGAAAATTATAAAAAAAATTTTAGAAGTAGTTATACCCTTTGTGAACAAAGTCACAAAATTTCAGTCCAATGCGATAACATTAACTAGTATTTTCGGGAAAAATTAAAAATTTTCAGAGCAAAAAGGACCCGAACACCACATGTGTGAACACCATTAAATCTACGTTCCAATGTAATAGAATATATACTGAAAAAGTTATGTACCTTGTGTTTTACATTTTGAGGTAAAAAAAGGATGACCTTTCTAAGGAGATCAAATCAAGAAGCCCAGGTGTCTGAGATAATGACCTTCTGTCTTTATGCTCTTCCTGACCATCTGGCTTTTTAAGCTCAAAGCACAGCTGTACCTTTGTCTCTGTGATAATGCGAAAGTATGGTGATACTGTCAGACTGATTGGATCAGCCCCTATGCATTGGATGACACTGTTATACTGATGAGATCAAGGCTGGGAAAATGCCTGTGTCTGGCTAATTCCTGTACTTCATTTGCATGCTATGGGTTAGATTGTCTCCACCTCTACGGAATGTATCCCGCCCCTTTAAAATGTATATAAACTACAAT
>NW_015505946.1:127320-129721 GCF_001515645.1 Sinocyclocheilus grahami
CTGATTGGATTAGCACCTATGCATTTGAATGACACTGTTATGCTGATGAGATCAGGGCTGGAGAAATTCCGGTAACGGGCTGATTCCTGTATTGCATTTGCATGCTTTGTTTAGATTGTCTCCACCTCCACTGAATGAATCCCGCCCCCTTAAAATGTATATAAACTCTACTGTGCTGAGCTATAGTCAGACTTGGATGACTGCAGCGACGCACAGCGAGTCCTCAATAAAGAGTGACTTCTGTATGAAAGATATCCCAACGGTTTCTGCTTCGAAGAGGAAAAAGTTTCCTACAGTTTTGATGCCGTGACCCGGATAGAGCTCCTCACTTGAATCCAGATTGAAACCTCAAGCTCAACAAAGATCTGACTAAGTTCCAGACTGAATCTTTCTGTACAACCAAGGGTTGGGGAGTTCCACTCTATCCAAAAGAATCTTTAAGACCAGTACAAATTTGTTATCCTCTGCGCCGTCAGAGAAGAGTTAACAGACAGCTGTAGGGTTTGGTTAACTAAGTTATGACGTTTTTATTTTAGAGATGAAGGTTATCCTCTGTTTCAGCAGGGAAGAATTGGTTATCCTCTGTTAAGACAGGGAAGATTAACATTACGTGTTAATATGTGTTACCCTCTGTTTCGGCAGAGAAGAATTGTTTACCCTCTGGTAAATTAGGGAAGATTAGCGTAAAGTGCTAGTAAAGTTGTTATCCTCTGCCTTGCCAAGGAAGGTTAACAATAGTTGATAGGTTAACAAGCGTACCCTCTGTTGATCAGAGAAGTTTTAGTGTTTTGATTGTGTGGTAACAAAGAAACTCACAAAATGTTTAGAAAGAATGCTAGACTGATCCCCACAACTGAAAAAGGTGGTCTCGCGACTCCTTTGTGGTCAGATAGCGAATTCAAATCACTGTTGAGAAAGTTAGACAAGAACTAACTCAGAAATATGAGATCCATCCTGACAAGACTTGGTCTGTAGATGAGTGTAAAAAGGTACTAGGAGTATGTATACGCAAGAACAATGTGAAAGGCATTATCTGCTGCCACAAAGAATTTGGTTTAGCGCTAGCTATACAACAGTCTCAGCATAGCTTAAAGCTAGAGGAACAGAACAAAGAGCTCCGTGCTAGAGTATCCTCTTTGACTAAGAAATTGAACCGCAACAAAGATGCAGCAAAAACTGATGTGGAAGAAGTTAGTCAGCCTGATAACAATTATCCTGACTTACAAGCTTTCTTTGAAACAGATGTAGCCATCCAATCAGTAACTGATGTGCCTGTAGATTCAGTGAAGGTATGTGGCGCTAGGAGAAAATCTCAGGGAATTGAGGGAATTGAAAGTGTTCCTCCCAACTCTTCTGTTGTCCAAGTACAAACTGTTGCCAAAGCACTAGGACCTAAAGATATAGAGAGACTATGCCAGAGCTTACCCTCAGCCCGCACACATTTTTCTGAATTTAGAAGAGCATTGATCAGCAAAATGCGTCTCTACGACATGTCATTAGCAGAAGTTACACAGCTGATGTCACAAAGTCTAACTGAATCTGAATTCAACAGTTTTGAGTCTGCTGTTACTTCTGAACTACAACATGCCAGTAAAGGCGATTTGAGAGAAGGTGACCTGCCTACAACCCTGAAGTAGTTCCGCCAGTGTCCACTGAAATTTTAGGACAGCTCGTTCAGGCTTATCTAAGAGCACAACAAGAGCAGGAAAAAAACTAATTGTTGGGGCTGTGAGTAGCTACCGTTCCCCTGTAATCCATCACAATGACAAAATAATTTTTGTGAAAGGTAGCATACAAGAGAAAGAGATATAATTTTTGCTTGATACAGGTGCAGAAATTACAGTAATTCCTACAAAATTAGCTAAAGATTTAAACATCACGTACAAGAAAACTAAACTTTGTTTAACTGGTGTAATAGGTGAAGATTCTGTTTTGTATGAAACCCTGCCCATAGAGATACAATTAGGCCCGAAAACTCTGACCACAAAATTGCTATGTGCTCCACTAAATACAGGTGCAATTCTAGGCATGGATCTACTGAGACAAGTACATTTAACTTTAGACGTGTCCTCAGAATCTGCTAGCATAAAAATTTCCTCAGCACAAGTTTCTACCAACAATGCAACCACTTCTGAGTATGCTTTCTTACAAAATCATCTAATTTGGGCTAAAGACAAGGATGATTGCGGGTTTGTGACAGGCGTAGAACCAGTCAAATTGACAGGAACTCCACCTCCTGTTACCAAACAATATCCGATCAATAAGGAAGCTATACAGGGAATCAAACCTATTGTAGAAAAATTGCTGAAGCAAGGAGTGCTAGTTAAAACCAACAGTCCCTGTAACTCACCCATATGGCCCATCAAGAAATCCAATGGGACATGGAGACTCACCATAGACT
>NW_015505946.1:130609-138151 GCF_001515645.1 Sinocyclocheilus grahami
CAGGCGTAGAACCAGTCAAATTGACAGGAACTCCACCTCCTGTTACCAAACAATATCCGATCAATAAGGAAGCTATACAGGGAATCAAACCTATTGTAGAAAAATTGCTGAAGCAAGGAGTGCTAGTTAAAACCAACAGTCCCTGTAACTCACCCATATGGCCCATCAAGAAATCCAATGGGACATGGAGACTCACCATAGACTACAGAGTAGCCAATAAACATATTGATAAAATCACCCCCTAGTAGCAGATCCATCTACAATTTGTAATGACTTACCATTAGATTGTAAGATTTTTTCAGTAATCGAATGTCTAATGGATTATTTTCTGTACCCTTGCACCCTGACAGCCAGGCATGGTTACCTTTCACAGTTGACTATGAACAATACCAGTGGACACGTTTGCCCCAGGGATTTCAGAATTCTCCTAACTTATACCATCAGGCTGTCAGACGTGATTTGTGTGACCCAGAATGTCCAGTCAAACAGTCCACTATGATTCAATATGTCGATGATATTTTGATCGCCTCCACAGACCACGAGGTACATCAAACTGAATTGGCAGCATTGTTGGACTATTTGCAGAATAGAGGACACAAATGCAGCTTTCACAAAGCTCAAATTGCTAAAAACCAAGTCACATTTCTGGGTCAAACAATTGGTGCAGGAAATAGATCTATTACACAGGATCGAGCCACTTTAGTCAAAGCCATACCTCCACCTACTATCATTAAAACACTCCGATCATTTTTAGGAACAGCAGGTTACTGTAGACCTTGGATTGAAGAATATGCCTCAATTGCTCAGCCTCTCTATGACTTGTTGAAAGGCCAGGTTAAAGATTTCGATACTATTTGTATGGAAGGAATTAATCTCAAAGCTTTCAATGATTTGGAGAGAGCACTATGTCAAGCACCAGCATTAGGAATTGCACAATCTGATAGGCCCTTTGTGCTTTATGTACATGAACACTTAGGCTTTATGACTGCATGTCTAATGCAAGATCATGGGGGCAGTTTACGCCCAATTCATTACTATTCTGGTAAACTTGACATAGTCGCTCAAGGGATGGGCCCGTGTCTTAGAGCAGTGCAGGCAGTTCATCTAGCTCTTCAGGCTTCATCAGGAATGGTGTTAGGACAGACTGTAAATGTAAGATGCCCTCATGCAGTGTCCGCACTAATGAATCAAGCAAAAGTCACTTCTGTCACCTCCTCTCATTGGGGAAATTGGTTAACAACCCTCACAGCCCCGAACATTGTTTTATAGCATCCGCTAGTCACAAACCCATCCTCATGTATGATGTCTGTGTAACCAATGTCACCGATTCTAATTCTGCAATACACACTTATAAAATGTCAGATTTAAGACACAGTTTAAACAAATTTTGGACCAGTCACAGAAGACTAAGTGCGACTCTCTGGAGGAAAAAAAAATACACAGCAAGAGCAAGAAGAGAATAACCACTCAAAGGTAAGTATTACCCATAGAAACTATGTATTTTTGTACCTCTTTTAGATTTTTTTCTTAGTAACTCTTCAAATGAAACGGGAAAAAAACTGAAACACCATATAAACAACAGTATGTGTCTCATTCAATTAGAATATCAAATGAGAAATAAAGACAATGTCTCAGTTCAAATTCAGTGTCTCAGTTCAAATTCAAGGAAAAGAAAATAAAAGAATGAAGAGGGGTCACGTGAAAAAATTTAATAGTGCCTTTAGTCCATGAAAAATTCTCAATCCAGCGGGTCCGTAATGAAGGGGGAAAAAATTAGTTCAGTCCAGTAAGAAGAAAAAAATAAAACCCGAAAGTGATTAAGGGAAAAAAAATGGTTTGTCCTACCAATCAATATTTCACACTCTTGAAATAATGTCACCAGGTACGAATCAGATGGGAATGGCTCACCAGTCCAAGCAACGTGCACACAGCAACAGGCAAGGGCAATTATTAGACGACAATCTCAACCACTGGAGCTCGGGATCGACAGCAGTAGAAACACTCACACACATATGCACAGAAAGAAAAGGGAAGAGAGAAGAAAAAAAAACCCGGCCTTGCAAACACAAAGCCAAAATAACAATCATTAATCACATTTTTCAAATATTCACACTGTCACATCTCATTTCACTTTCAAATAAACTTAAATTCAAAAACTGTCTGTCTGATTAATTTTACTCTCCTCATACACGGAGAACACATGCTAATCAACTCACATGCGGTTGATACACTAGAAATCTATGTACAGGGTTAGCAACCTAGCACCTCGTGGTAATGAACTTCACCGAGAAAAAAAACGAATCTCGCATATATATTAGGGCTGTGCGATTAATTTCCTAATCGCAAAGCCTGCGATATGGACGCGATACTACTTTGTTCCAGAGCATATGCATGACTGCCAGCCTTGACTTGCAGTCTTACTAACCAATAGAGTGGGCGCACCTCCGTTCTGCCCAATCAGCACTGCTCTAGCCAACTGAGTAAACACCCACCATAAATTTAAAAAAAAGAACGCGGGAGAGAGACAGAGTGGGATTATGGCGTCTACTGGGTCAGATCGAAAGTTAGGCAAATTAAAACTAAAGAAAAACGTACGCAAGTTAAGCTTCGAAATGACAGACAACCAACAAAAAAGGTAATTTCCAAGAGCTGCGTCACAGCGCATATCAAAAGCTACCTTATCGGTTCTGTTTTCAGTACTGGAGATTAAAAGATACATTCTTAGATGTTTTTGTTAGTACGTGAACGTTATCTTGCACATTTTATCTCCCCAACAGATTCATTTGAATAAATTTATGATGCATGTTCGCTATTCCCAATTCAGAAGAGCGCACACACAGCCTGTGTCTGTGAATGCTTCTCATACTCGCTCCTCTCTGCCCCACGTGGCACGAATCCCGCGTCACGGATGAGCTATTCACGCTTGCCGCACACACGTAGCCTGTCTTGTAATGATTGTTTATACTCGCACCCGGCTCCGCACCGCAAGTCTCCACGAGCGCATCTGGCAGTATGGATGAGGCTTGACGCTTGCGCGCAATCTGTGTCGACTCGCGCCTGGCTCCGCGTTTAAACCGAATGTAAATTCAGTCTAACTGCTTGCTAATTTCACTTGGATGCTTTTAAAATCCCAAATACTTAAAATGAATAAATCAGCCTATGTAACATATGTAATACTTTAATAATTGACTTAAGAAATACAGTTATTTATTTATAAAAAATAAACAAATATTTTCTGTGAAATTCAGTAATTAAGTTAATTCTGTAAAAGTAGTTATACCATTGTAATCTTGCCTCCTGAAAAAAAAAAACCAATAGAACCCCTCCCAAACCACAATAACAAATTTAATGTATTTCAGGTTATAATGGGAATTTGTTTGGTTTTAATGTAAACTATAATGGTGTCTATTTGATGGATTCTATTGGTGGGATGTAATCTGACAGATGGCAACCAATAGAACAACAGTAATTCCTATTGGAATAATGCCCAAAACAAAAAGGAATTTTGTAATGGTTTAATGGAAACTATAAGAATTTCTGTGATGGTTTCTATTGTTTTTTTCAGCAGGCTAATGATACCCATACTGTGCTGCACATTATTGGTAATATTGAGCTGAAGCTTGACTTTGCAAATTTAAAATCGCAAATCAAATCGCAATCGCAATATCTTTAAAAAAAAAATCGCAATTTGATATTTTCCCCCAAATCGCACAGCCTTAATATATATATATATATATATAAATATATATAAATACACATTGTTTTTCCAACATTAAACACTTTTTATGCATTTACCTTTTTTCTCATAACTCTACATTACATTAACGCAGTTCTCCAATAAAACTGCAAACACTTCACCATTTCCATATATACAAATACATTATTCGAATACACAATCTCACATTCAAAACCTATTTTATAAAGAAAATATTACTCACCAAGGAGAAAATAATCCATATAAAGAAAAGGGAAAAAATTAAGCGATTCTATTAAACACGTTGCTTCCGCTTCTCTTTGCGCAAATCTTCTTTTTTTTTCTACTTAAAAGTATCAAGACTAAAATCTTGTGTTCAATACAATCCAATTTCAAAAGTTTCTCAATTTATATGTTTATCTCTCATTATCTGAGCTCTGTAAAGCAAACACACTCGTTTGGTTTCTCTCACATCTTCTCTCTCACGATCTCTAGGGGCGGGACTAACCTCTAGCTTCATCCAATCAGCGATCTCAGATTACTCTGACTAGTTTCAATTTGGATAAAATAATTTTTTTATTCTCTTATTATTGGTATAACATTTTGAGTAGAGTTGAGGATATTCTTTCTATTCTACATATGAAGCATAAGATTTTTCCAAGCTTCTATTTTAACTTTTTAGTGACCTGGGTTACAAGTTGTGTTAGAGGATGAAGGTGAAATGACTCACGATTGTGTTACGCTCACATATGCAGCTACAGGTGAAATAACAGAAACTCCCATAGAGAATGCAGAATTTGAGTTGTTTGTTGATGGTTCAGCTCAAGTCATTGAGGATAACAGACGAGCAGGTTATGCTGTAACTTTCACCACTGAAGTTGTAGCTTCAGGCCGTCTTCCAGATAATTTTTCAGCTCAAGCTGCAGAACTAGTAGCCTTAACTAGAGCATGCACGCTAGCTTCAGGATTAGTTGCAAATATCTACACTGATTCTAGGTATACTTTAGGGGTGGATCATGATTTCGGTGTCATTTGGCAAAGTAGACAGTTTCTAACTTCTGCTGGATCCCCCATTAAGCATGCTGGATTAGTGAAAGATTTAATGTTTTCCATGAAACTTCCAAAGAAATTAGCGGTGATCAAAGTGAAAGCACATCTCACAACTAATACTATGGAAGCTAAAGGTAATGCTCTTGCTGATGTAGCTGCTAAACAGGCTTGTTCCTATGCAACTGTACAAGTGTGTTCAGGTAGTACAGCACAGAAGACAATTCTGCCTCCTGAATCAATTATTGATCTGTACAAAGACGTTCCTCTATATGAAGCATGGACATGGTTAGACAAAGGAGACACAGTGGATTCATCTCGCTGCTGGACCAAAGAGGGGAAGTATGTCGCTTCTGAATCACTGCTGCCATATTTGGCTCAACAACTACATAATTTGGGTCACAGTGGTCCAGCAACGATGAATCACAGGTTCTCAAATCAATGGTGGAATTCAAAATTCAGAAAGGTAGCCACCGAAACAGTCAAGAGATGTGTTACATGTCAGAAAAATAATGATGTGCCTACAGCAGCAACACATACCCCAGCTCCACCAGGACCATTTCGTCACCTGCAAGTTGATTACATATCGTTGCCTCCTTGTAAGGGAAAAACTGATGTTTTGGTAGTAATAGACAAGTTCTCGAGATGGATAGAAGCTTATCCTACAGCTGCACATACTGCTAAATGTCTTGTCACTGATTTCATTCCCAGATGGGGATTACCAGATTGCATTGACTCAGACCAAGGTGCACACTTCACAGGACAGGTAGTCAAGGAAGTGTCTAAAATATTGAAGATTAAGTGGAATCTTCACTGCCCATACAGGCCACAAGCATCAGGACAGGTTGAATGAGCAAACAGAACAATCAAAACCAGGCTAAGCAAAATGCATCAGGAAGGAGTACCGTGGGTCGAAGCACTGACAGCGGTACTGTGTAGTATGAGAGCATCACCTAACAGATCAGTAGGACTGAGCCCTCATGAGATTATTACTGGACGCCCAATGCAGATGCCAGGTGTGATTGATCTTAGAAATGCTGATGTACACATTGCCTCAGATGCCCTGATCACTTACTGTGAAAACCTCACAAAGGCAGTACAAAGTGCCAGAGAGAGAGTTGAGTCGTGTTGGCAGACTCCACCAGAAGGGGGACACACAATCATCCCAGGTCAGTGGGTCATGATAAAGTCATTCAGAAACAAACCGTTAGAGCCTAAGTGGCACGGACCACATCAAGTGATGTTGATTACAGCAGCTGCAGTGTTGTGTCAGGGAAGGAAAACCTGGACTCATGTTTCACATTGTAAAGTTGTTCCTCCACCTACAGGGATAGGATAGGATACACGGATCAGTGAGGAGCCCAGGAAAGAACCGAATGCAACAGGCTTCGGGGGCCAATCCTGGGTGAAGAATCCCTCATAGGCCTTCCCCATCCACTAGTCCATCCTTACCTCACTGTTTCTTTAGGTGTCGCAGGAATTAAGAAATAGGGAAAGAAGGAACAACAATAGCAGACTCAGATCGAACAAAGGATACAACCCTAGTGTTTGCAGTCTTTTACAACAAATACTGCTCTGTCGTCTTTTGTTTTCTTTCTTACTCTGTGCAGATACCACTTGATGGCTGTCCCGAGACCCATACGCACCGACCTCATCACCTGTGTATGAAGCCACCACCTCTGAAAGACAACTAGACCCCCTACCGAGCCAACTGTCCCGGAAAATATATATATATTTTTTAATAAAATAAATTTAAAAAAAATTTACATTTAAAAAAAGTAAACAATAAAATTAAATACACAACGCAGAGAATCACATACGGGAACTTCAGTCATCCATCAACATGATCAAGATTGCCATACTAGTAATCATCATGGACATCGCACAAAGTATAGACTCCAGAAACAACATATTCTTAGAGCTGATGAATATGTCAAGAAATGCCTTGTTTGCTGGAAAGAACGTTTGCATGCCACATCCACTTTCGGTAGGAGTAGGAATCCCATGGGTAGCACACCCCATTTCTGACTGTGATACTTGCACTCTATTTGGTGTGGTCACTAATGGAATTTTTAACAAAAGCACATGTCATGACTGCTCCTCCAGCCTCACCATGTTGCACTCCAGGTTTAAGGTCCTGCAATTTGACGACAACCACACCTGTTATGACAGACTTACTCTTACCAATGACATTTAGTTGGTGTGTTGAATATCTATCCTCAGACTCTAAAGACTTGGGAAAAATTCCCAGTGCTGCATGTGGTTTCATAATTAAAATGGGAATGTCACTGAAGACAGAAATCTCATCATTCACACAACAAAAGAATGAGGATGTGGAAGTATGTATTAGGCAAACTCGATCATTACCCAAGCTATTTAGTGTGAACCAATGGTGCAGGATTCCCCCTCCAACAGGCATGTTTTGGCTATGCGGATCCTCAATCTATAGTGTACAACCGGCCAAGTTTAATGGCAGGTGCACTTTAGTCTATGCCCTACCTGCAGTCAGAGAAAACTTGAAATCCACTCGAGTACTTTTAAGTGATTCAGCTCCTGCCACGAACACAGAAGATGGCTGCATTCCGGGACTCACTTGTGCACAAACATGGTGGTCAAGAACTCTTGGAACATTAATCCCGTTTTATGGTGTCATGCAGGCCCTTGATCAAGTTAGAAGCTTATTGAATTCTGTACAGAAACTGGCCAATGATACGGCTTTTGCCCTGGGTAACATCACGAACACTCTCGCTTCACACAAGATAATGATCTTACAGAACAGAGTGGCCTTGGATTACATTCTT
>NW_015505946.1:139542-145394 GCF_001515645.1 Sinocyclocheilus grahami
AAAATTCCCAGTGCTGCATGTGGTTTCATAATTAAAATGGGAATGTCACTGAAGACAGAAATCTCATCATCCACACGACAAAAGAATGAGGATGTGGAAGTATGTATTAGGCAAACTCGATCATTACCCAAGCTATTTAGTGTGAACCAATGGTGCAGGATTCCCCCTCCAACAGGCATGTTTTGGCTATGCGGATCCTCAATCTATAGTGTACAACCGGCCAAGTTTAATGGCAGGTGCACTTTAGTCTATGCCCTACCTGCAGTCAGAGAAAACTTGAAATCCACTCGAGTACTTTTAAGTGATTCAGCTCCTGCCACGAACACAGAAGATGGCTGCATTCCGGGACTCACTTGTGCACAAACATGGTGGTCAAGAACTCTTGGAACATTAATCCCGTTTTATGGTGTCATGCAGGCCCTTGATCAAGTTAGAAGCTTATTGAATTCTGTACAGAAACTGGCCAATGATACGGCTTTTGCCCTGGGTAACATCACGAACACTCTCGCTTCACACAAGATAATGATCTTACAGAACAGAGTGGCCTTGGATTACATTCTTACAACGCAAGGGGGAGCATGCACCATTATCGGACCTGAGTGCTGCACCGGGTTAGTGGATCCAACAGAGAACTTGAACAAAATCCAACAAGACATTCTTGGTCTTTCAGCAAAATTACACCAGATGACTGAAGATAAGTCTTCATGGTTTGGAAACCTTTTAGGTAAACCCTGGCTGTGGATCAAGGAAATAGCAATTCTGCTGTTGTTTTTCCTACTGGTGTACTATCTATGCTTCCACAGTATCAAGTGTTTCATTCAACAAATGGCCCAATAAAAAAAAACTCATTCTGATTCTGATGCCCATCACGAGGAAATGACAGTTCCAACCAGAAAAGATTATTACCCCACGACCTCGCCCCTCCCCACCCCCCAACCATTCTAATTTCTGTAGGTGGGAATTCTTTGTAATGATATTCTAATGGGTCGCTTTGTGATATCACAAAGCCCGGAAACCAAACGCTGTAGTCCAAACGAGCCGTTTGCTGTAGTTCTTGAAAATTGATTTTTTAAAAACTAAATTTCTCCCTTTGGAGTGGACTTTGAGATTTGTAACTTTCTAGATCTTTTTTATGCCCAAACATACACACTACACACTGACTAAAATTTAAAAAGTGAAAAAGCATAATAGGACCCCTTTAATATTAAAAGATAATACTACTACTAGTTCTACTACTATACTAACAATATACAACGCACTAGGATTGATGAGCTGCTGGGTTCATGAATATTAATCACATTGTCAGCGTTCCCTCGAACTGATTTGCTGAAATCAAAACAGGGACGGTAATAGATGAGTAGGGATGCAACGATTATAGATTTTGTTCGTACGATTATTGTCTGAGGAATAATCACGGTTTTACGATTATTATGCATTTATTCATTTCCCAACATTACTAATGTATAACATCACATGAACACTCTTTAGATATTAAAGTGTTATTTATTGCTTACTTTTGAAAATAACACAGTAACCAACAATACAGCACAAAATAATAATAAACAAAAGACAAACAAAAGTCCATCTCTCCCATTGGAATTAAAAAAAGGTGACCTCTGCTCTGTAAACATCCATGACAGTATTTCTCTTCTGAAAATAACAAATGGAAATAGATCACAAAAGTATTTAATGTTTTCAGTTTGTACATTCTTTACATTTCTTTTGGACCTGGGGTTGAGAATTTGGATGGTGAAAAACATGGTGAAAAAAAATCTGGTTGGTTTTTACTTATGAATAATACTACACCAGGGATAGTAAATAACAAAGTTAATGAAGTAGCCTATTATTAATATACGACTTAATATTAACTTTATTTGTCCCACAGGGGAAACTGTTACTAATAATGGAAATAAACTGAAATATTATTGTAATCAACTGTCATCCATACGTATTCATTTTAATAATCTTTATAATAATTCATATGATTTTACATATGGTCTGAGAAAATCATGTCTATTATTTTGGTTTGTGAGATCGGAGATCGCACTGCGCATGTGTGCAAACATTCAGGAGGACACAAACTTCTTGAGAATGCTGCCCCGTGACTTTTATTAATAAAATAGATTAAATAGCCTACTGGAAAGATGCACAGATGCAGGTAGGCTAATTCACACAGGCAACTGTCACCTCTCTCTTTCTCTCTCTCAATCTCGAATAATTAATTAATGTAGCTAAATGTTATAATTAATTCAAATAAATGTGATCTTACCACACTATTTCATCTCTTTCTGATCTGAAGCGGGCAGAATGCTGAGCTAACGAGCTGTAGCTTTGTGTCAGGTGGTTCTTGCCTTCAAGTTGTGCATTAAAATCGTTCAATGTACATCTAGCTGTGCATTATCCCTTATGTATTCGCTTTTTAGCAGCAGAAATAACAGAAATACTCGGTTCAGCAGAACCTTTACGATTAATTAACCATGACATTTTAAAGCGTGGTTAATCCCGAAACAAGTGCCAGCCAATGAGATTGCCATTTGCGCATTAGCGCCGCCCACTACTGAAGAAACCACCATAACTTCTGCTTGTTTTTAAAAGCTGAATAATTCCAAATGAACACCGTTATTTTGACAGGAAAATACAACAAAGAATATGGTTTACATGTAGCGCGTCGATTCAGCGTGGTGTGTAAGACTCTCGCTTTCTCTTTGCATGTGTGAGAAACAGTGATATCAGCAAAGCGACAGCGAGTCATGCGCCTTCACACTAGAGTTTACGCTGCGTCAAATACAGGTACGCTGCGCGTCCATTCAGCTGAACTGAAATAGCACAGATTGCTTGACAAAGAGTGAAACTCTCAAAAGCTCAGTCAGTGTTCAGCGAGCGAAAATATATCTGTACTTAGGGGTGGGCGATATGAGCTAAAATTCATATCACAATATTTTACACTGTCCAGGTGAGATCGATATTATATGAGAAAAAAAATTACAGGCAAAATATTTTAACCTTATATAACTAGACAAGGTGATTCATTTAGTCACCCAGAGTAAAATTTAGTCGCATATGCGAGTAATTTACTCTCAATGTAGAGGGTTGATAAATAAAAATAATTAAATAATTTAAAAAAACTATAAGGTCCTTGAAATGCGGTCCTGAAACTGCAGCCTCCGGTACTGCAGGAATACCCTACTCCAATAAAACAGGCTTACTGAAACTGCACATTCATTCTTTGCCAGCAGCAGGTGCTTTAGGAACAGCAGAAATATAACTGTTTCCCCGGTAACAGCAGAACACAAAGCCACGCAGCTGCGGACTCTGAAACATGCAGCACTCATATTCAATTAAATCATCGCCTTTTGAAGTTTGATCATCACATTAAGCCATATCGCAATTCTGGTCTTTCCGTTCCCAAATTTAAGACCTCCTGAAATCATAAGTAAAACTTTCTTGTACAATTTAAGACTTTTTATGGCCTTAAATTTGATACAACTAAATTTAAGACTTTTTAAGACCTCACAGAAACCCTGCTAACCCCACCCCTAAACCTACCACTCACAGAAATCATACAAAATCGTACGAATTCGTATGAATTATCCACCTTGTAAAATACGAACGAATTGGTCATGAGACAGCATTAACCAAACAGAGTAAGGTTGTTATCAGGGGCATCACTACCAGAATGAAAAGGGTGACAGACTGCATAGGGCCCAGAGGTTGAGAGGGGCCCAAAAAAACTCAGTGGAGGGGTGTAGCATGGGTCAAGTAAGAAGACAGTCAATTCTGACAGGGCCGGTTCTAGACCCTTTTTACGTGGGCTTCAGCTCCCCATTTGTTGTCGCAGCCCCCCTAAAACTATAATCAGCTATCTGAACGATCGGGCCAGTGCTGCTTCCTCAAAAAACTTTACCATTCTCGCATGTTTTAAAGGTGCAATAGGTGATTGTCTTCAGAAAAATGTTTTGTTATGCTGGTTGAAAGTCTCTTCACATCCCGATAGCAATCATTAAGTTAAGTGGTCTAAATGTATTTATCTGTATTTATATATTCTGTGGAAGGCATAGGACCAAGAAATGTTCGTCCAATCAAAACGCTCGGTCCAAGCATTTTAAAGGTCACATATTGTACACCTTTCCTGAGTTTTATTTTAGGTTTTGATGTCCTTAAGAATATATATTTGCGGTATAAGTACCAAAAACCATCTCAATATATTTTTACAGCTCCTCTCTCAGGAGCTCTGCTGAGAACAGGTCGATTTTGGCCTGTCTAATTAATATTCATGAGCCTCTCTTCTGATTGGCCTGTTGTGTTCTGAGTGATGCACGGCCAGGCCAACCACAGGTAACTAGGATCAGCCAACGTCACAGCTCTAGCTGGAGGCAGCAAAACAAAGGAGAAAATGTTTTGGACCATTCAAACCAGCGCAGATTCGGCTACATAAGGAGCTTAAAATATCATCTTGTTGTGATGTTGGGTGCCAGAATCGACGTAATAAAGAGTAAAATTAGAAATTTGATCGCATATCTGCTGCCACTGCCAGACAAAAAAAAACAATGACAGCTGTGGTTAAACGCGATAAAATGAGCAGACCGGACAGAAACGATCGTCAAAAATGTTCGCGTTTGCAGCGCACACTTCTTATCAGAAAAGGTTGAATAAAGTATTGTCTTTTGTTGTTATGGGCGCGTCTACAGATTTCTTGCCATATGTCTGTTTCTTGCATCTCACACGTAGGTTGTGTATGAAATAATGTCTGTGTGCATGTGTGTAAAACAACAAACTGACGATTTATATATAATAATTTGTAATTGTATATATATTGTTGTGATTAATTGTGGCTGGAACAATAATGTAGCTGTAAAAATAGTTGCCTGCTGAAATTTAAATATATGTATATATATCTTCCTCGTATTGTAGTACTTTTAAAGTTTTCTCACCGGTGAATGACACATGATGTGGCCCAGCGGTTCCCAATCCCAGTCCTCGCGCCCACTCTGCATATTTTGAATGTCTCGCTTAGTTAACACACCCGATTCAGATAACCAGCTCGTTAGAAGTGAGCTATGTGCATGAACTGTGTTCCGATTGATATGATCCCTACACAGTGTTCATTGCTCCCTACTCCCCAAGCAGGGGAAATACTTTGGAACATGGGCTGGAATTGGGAACCACTGATGTAGCCTATTGTAGTAATGTTGTCTCTGATATTCTGGTCTGTGAGCGTATATGTGTTCACGGGGCGTGGCTTTGGACGGCGATTGCAGGGAGGGTGGGACGCTCGCTTTCAATGCTATGAGACTAAAGTTAGCATTTTCCAAGATCTCCTACTGCACCTTTAAGTCTTGTCAGTTAAAACATTAAAGTGATTTTAAGCCATTCAAGTCAAGTCAAGTCTGCTTTATTGTCAATTCTTCCACATGTACAGCACATACATACAGGGAATTGAAATTGCGTTACTTTCAGACCCTTGGTGCATACAGATAACACTAACAGTAGAACATAAATACAAATAGATACAGATTAAATATAAAATACAACTATGTAAAAAAAATAATAAAGCAGCACAAGGCACATGGCAGATAGAGTGCAAACCAGTGAAGTAAACAAACAGTGCAGATATGATTGTAGTGCAAAGAGCTTATTCAGTCTGATTAAAGTGGCAAAAAGCTCACAGAGTTCTTTATTTAAACGTTCAGAAGAGGTAGTTGAATGAGGTCCATTCAATGCTGAATGGCATAGTGAGCAGACCAATGCTGCACAAAGTGACTGGTGCAGGTCCCAGTGTGTTAGTGGGAGGGGGGAGTGGAAGGACCTGAGGATGTGGGAGCTGGCGGGGGGTCTGGGGGTCAGAGTTCAGG
>NW_015505946.1:146139-153792 GCF_001515645.1 Sinocyclocheilus grahami
CTGACTTAGCGAGATGTTGAAAATGTCTGTCTCTCAGTACACGCCCAGGAATGTTGTCAGGACCCGGAGCTTTGCGTGCGTTGATCCTGCTGAGGGATCTCCTCACGCTGTCTGGGGACAGCGTCATCACCTGGTTGCCGGGAGGTGGTGGAGTCTTCTGTGCAGTGGTGCGGTTTTGTGCCTCGAAGCGAGCGAAGGTGGCGTTCAGCTCGTTCAGCAGGGAGATGTTGCTGTCACAGGTCCGCGGTGGGGGCTTGTAGTCCGCAATGGTCTGTATCCCCTGCCACAGGCTCAGAGTGTCTCTGCTGTCGATGAAACGATGGGATATCCTCCTGGAGAACTGTCTTTTAGCCTCTCTGATGCCACGGGATAGGTTGGCCCTAGCTGTCTTCAGGCCCACTTCATCTCCAGCTCTGAAGGCAGCGTTCCGAGCCTTTGGGAGTCTGTAGACCTCCCCTGTCATCCACGGCTTCTGGTTGGCCCAGACAGTGATGATCTTTGAGACTGTTACATCATCAATACACTTGGTGATGTAGGCAGTGACAGTCTCTGAGTACTCTTGGAGCACTGTGGAGTTATTGTATGTGGCAGCCTGCTTAAACATATTCCAGTCAGTGGTGTTAAAACAGTCTTGAAGAGCCTCTGACGACCCTTCCGGCCACACTTGTATTTGTTTGTGAACTGGTTTGGCGACTTTAACGAGTGGTCTGTATGCAGGCATTAGCATGACAGTGATATGGTCTGAGGCACCGAGGTGGGGGAGGGCCTTGTAAGCTCCTCTCTGGGTGGTGTAAACAAAGTCCAGAGTGTTGTTTCCCCGTGTTGGAAAGTCTATGTGTTGGTGTATTTTTGGGAACACACTCTTTAAGCCTGCGTGGTTGAAATTACCAGCCATGATGAGAAAAGCATCAGGGTGGGCTGTCTGCTGCTCACTGATGTGCTGGTACACATTCAAGTGCAAGATGTCACAAAAGAGATCTTAATCGCGGACAGCACACGAGTACCAAATAGAGTTCTCTTTTGCATCTTCATGAGCAAATACACACAATATAATGACGAGTCGGTAATGTCTTAAATGAACATAAACAGACAATATTGGATGTGTCAATATAACAGATCTGTGCACTTATTGTGTTAAAGGGGTCATATGATGTTGCTAAAAAGAACATTATTTTGTGTATTTGGTGTAATGAAATATGTTTATGTGGTTTAAGGTAAAAAAAAAATGTTGCTTTTTCATGTTGCGTTGCATCGCGCTGCGTAAACATAAAACCATGTCTGCATTTGTGATTGTAGAAATGACAAACAACAAGCACTACTCTACAACTGCTCAAAACTCGCGTTTGAATCATCAGTGGCAAATCCTTAAAATGAAAACGTACTTGCAGTCTGTGATTAAGAACAGCCTTCATTGTAGTCTACTCTTCCAGGATCAGGAAACAGTCCTCCATAAAATGTGCTGCACACAAATGAATATTTGGGTTGAACTGTTCTGGAACAGTGTTGTAAATAAAATTTAACCACTGATTTCTAGTCGTGTCCTCTTTTGGAAGGCCATACAAAGTAGTTTCACACGGGGGGCTAGAGTGAGTGGCGGCGGGCTAGAGTGAGTGGAGGCCGGCGGGCATGAGTGAGCAGTGGCGGGCTCGAGAACGGCACGGCCGGCGGATTCGACCAAGGAGTGGCCGGCGGGCTTGCAACAACCACATGTGACAGCCCCGGGCTGGACTCCGCTTCGTCCACGGTGAAAGCTGATCCGACGATCCACAGCACAAAGTTGATGTATTTCCTCAGCGACCAGCACGGATCAACTCTAGGCATGACGAAGCGGATATCGTCCTCTTTTGGAAGGCCAAACAAAGTAGTTTCGCTTTCACAACGAAACACACAGAACACAAATACAGTCTTCACGACATGGCGGCAGCTGCAATACTACAGCTACAATAAAAGTTACACCTTCTTTCTTTGCGTGAACATTTGGGTGGCGTTATGCAAATCTTCCCATATAGTGACGTAGACGTGGGGGCATGTTAGAACGAGCCGTTTTAGGTAGGCGTGGCTGACTCTTAACTTTTATAAATAATTTCTCTTTGGATTTGAGACTTTAGTCTTTGCAACTTTACAGATCTTCTTAATGCACCAAGAGCTTGTAACACTTCAAAGAGAAAGGAAAAATTGAAATCGCATCATATGACCCCTTTAATAAGGTTAATCACACAAAAGAAAAATAGATAATCACACACTGCTCTTAATTAAGTAACTTATAGCTTTAATAGGTATTTGTATATATTTACTTCATACAGTAATACAGTTTTCACAAGCACAGTAAAGTACTGTTTAATTAGGTAATTTGTATCTTTGTATCTAAGGCTCTCTCTAAGGGTTCAGCCCCCCTGAGAACCACCCCTAAATGAGGGAGTAATAATAAATGAGCGGGGGAAAACCCCCCCAAAAGGTCCACTTTTGGAAAAAAAAAAGAACCCTTCCACTAGGCTGGCTACGGACCTGTATATACAGTGGGGAAAAAAAGTATTTAGTCAGCCACCAATTGTGCAAGTTCTCCCACTTAAAAAGATGAGAGAGGCCTGTCATTTTCATCATAGGTATACCTCAACTACGAGAGACAAGATGAGAAGAAAAAAATCCAGAAAATCACATTGTAGGATTTTTAAAGATACTTTTTTGCCCCACTGTATATATATATATATATACACACAGTGCCTATAAACAGTATTCATACCCCTTAATTGTTTTCACGTTTTTTATGCTTTAGCCTCATGTTAAACTGCTTTAAATAACTTTTTTCCCCCACATCAATCTACACTCCATACACCATAATGACAAAGTAAAAAAAAACAGATGTGTGACAACTTTGCAAATTTATTAAAATTCAAAAACTGAAATAAGTACATTGCATAAGTATTCATGACGCAGTACTTCGTTGAAGCACCTTCACAGTCTCAAGTCTTTTTGGTATGATGCGACAAGATTTACACATCTGCATTTGGCAATTATCTGCCATTATTCTCCTCACCTCTTCACCTCTCAAGTTGTCAGCTTGGATGGGGGCTGGCAGACATTTTCAGGTTTATCCAGAAATATTTGATT
Organism: Sinocyclocheilus grahami; assembly: GCF_001515645.1. Classification (NCBI taxonomy): domain Eukaryota; kingdom Metazoa; phylum Chordata; class Actinopteri; order Cypriniformes; family Cyprinidae; genus Sinocyclocheilus; species Sinocyclocheilus grahami. The sequence goes on from NW_015505946.1 coordinate 149,248, forward strand.
GGGTTCAAGTTCAGGCTGTGGCTGGGCCACTCAAGGACATTCACAGAGTTGTCTTAATCACTCTTGCTGTGTGCTTAGGTCATTGTTCTGTTGGAAGGTGAACCTTCTGCCCAGTCTGAGGTTCTGAATGCTCTGGACTGGGTTTTCATTAAGGCTCCCTCTATATTTTGCTGTGTTGAGCTTTCCTTCTACTCTGTCAAGTCCCTCAGTCCCTGCCGCTGAAAAACAGCCCCACAGCATGAGGCTGCTACTGCCACACTTTACTTTTGGGATGCTACTGTGCAGGTGATAAGCAGTGCCTGGTTTCCTTCAAACATGATGCTTGGAATTGCGGTTCATCAGACCAGAAATTCTTGTTTCTCATAATCTGAGAGTACTTTAGGTGCTTTGTTGCAAATTCCAAGTGTTTTTTCATGTGTCTTCACTGAGGAGAGGATTGAGTTTGGCCACACCACCATAAAGACCAAATCAGTGGAGTGTTGCAGTGATGTTTGTCTTTATGTAAGTTTCTCGCATCTGCATATATGATCATGGAGCTCAGCTAGAGTGACCATAAGCTTCTTGGTCACCAGTCTAACCAAGGCCCTCCATCGATTGCTCAGTTTGGCCAGGAGGCCAGGTCTAGGAAGAGTCCTAGTGTTTCCAAACTTCTTACATTATGGATAATAGAGGCTACATGCTTCTGTGAACCTTCAATGCAGCAGACTTTTTTCTGAACTCTTCCCCAGATGTGTGGTTTGACACAATCCTGTATCTGAACTCTACAGGCAGTTCTTTTGACCTCAGGGCTAAGTTTTTGCTCTGATACGCATTTTCAGCTGTTAGACCTTTTATTGAGAGGTGTGAACCTTTCAAAAACAAATTTGCAAAGTTGTAACAAACCTGTTTTTTTTTTTTGCTTTGTCATTATGGTGTATGGAGTGTAGATTGATGTTGTTGTTCACACACTGTTGCTGGTATTTTGGCCCATTCCTCCATGCAGATCTCCTCTAGAGCAGTAATGTTTTGGGGCTGTCGCTGGGCAACACGGATTTTCAACTCCCTCCAAAGATTTTCTATGGGGTTGAGATCTGGAGACTGGCCAGGCCACTCCAGGACCTTGAAATTGTCGCAAAGTTTGCTGCTTCAGTATTTGTAGATTTTCCACATGTTTCTATGGTATACTGAAAAACAATGATAAGAATATCATAAGTTTTAAAGGCTTTTATTGGCAAAAAAATATATTGAGTCAATATTTATAGTGTTGACCCTTGTCCTTCATAACCTCTTCAATTCATCTTGGCATGCTGGATATTAGATTCTGGGCCAAATCCTGACTGATGGCGATCCATTCTTGCCTTATTATTTCTCAGAGTTGTTCACAATTTGTGGGCTTCTGCTTGTCCACTCGCCTTGTGAGGACTGACCACAGGTTCTTTATGGGATTGAGATCCGGGGAGTTGCCTGGCCACGGATACAAAATTTCAATGTAATGATCTTCGAGCCACTTCTTTATCACTCTTGCTTTGTAACATGGTGCTTCATCATGCTGGAAAATGCATGAATCATCACCAAATTGCTCATGGATCGTTGGATGAAAATCCCAGAAAATTGGGTTAAAATATGAAGAGTTAATTTGCAAAAAGCAATAAACGCCACGTAAAAAAAAAAAAAAAAAAACAAGAACTGACGGCCGTGCCTTTGCATTAACAACTCAGCTGTATGTGGACACCTTTTGAGTAGAAAAGCATATTGCAATTTTTTTGTTACAAATAAAACTCCAGTAGTCCATAACTACTGTAGTGTTCACTTATTTTCATATTTAAACTCTGTTAATTCATCAAACATTTGTATGACTTGACAGTGACTTGCTTGACCCAAGCTACGACTGGACTTGAATTGCTTGACAAATCAGTGACTTGACTTGCTTGATTCTCACAAAAATGGACTTGGACTTGCTTGAGACTTGAAGGTTAAGACTTGAGACTAACTCCCACCTCTACTATATCTATCTATCTATATATATATATATATATATATATATATATATATATATACTGTACATACTGTATATATAGATCAAAATTAGAGAACAATCTGTAAATACTTTTTCTGAAATATTGTAAATCTTCATCGCTCAAAATTTGAATTAATATTAGCTGTAGGTATACCACTGTTATACCACTAACATGTTTGACAAAATAGCTAAGGCATTTCAACAAAAGCCTTTATTTTGTGGAAAACACAGTGATCAAAATTACAGAACAATAATCACTATAGCACGAAAGATGATTACAACTAAAATTTTTACAGCTATCAGAAATTAGTAGGAAGGGTAGAGGCCCTTGCTTTGAGTGACTTTAGCACATCTGCGGCCAAAGGACATCACTAGTTTCTCAAACTGTGCTGGTGTGATCTTGGTCCACTCTTCTTCCACTCGCTTCCATAGTTTGGTAACTGTAGTGGGTTTCTTAGCCATAACTTTGTCGCTGAGGATTTTCCAGAGATTTTCAATCAGGTTTAGATCAAGACTCTGCACCGGCCATTTCATTATTTCAATGTTTTTGGCTTCAAGGAACTGCTTTACAACCCGTTTTGCAATGTGATGGGGACATTGTCTTGCATGAAAATTGCAGTCTGATTGGGAGATGCTTGTAGGTAAGGAACTGCATGTCGCTGAAGGAGGTTCTGATAAACATTTGCATTCACCCTGCTATGTAGCTGTTTAAGAGGCCCAACTCCTGCTGCGGAAAACATTACCCAAACTGTGACACTTCCTCCTCCATTTTCACTGACTTCTTTACGCACTTGGGCTTCAGTCTTTCCCCAGTTTGATGCCAAACAAAATGTTTCCAATTAGACCCAAATAAATTAAGCTTGCTCTCATCACTAAAGTGAACTTTGGACCAGTTCTCCTCTCTCCAAACAACATGCTCCTCAGCAAAATTGAGCTTAGCCTTTTTATTCTTTCTGCTGATGAAAGGCTTTGTCAGTGCAGAGTGCGCTTTCAGTCCGACTTCTATTAAACGTGCCAAGACAGATCCTTATTCTGTTCAGTGCTGAACTGGCGAGCAATTCCAGCTGCAGTGTTGAACCGATTCCCCATTGAGAGGCTCCGCATTATCCTGCCTTTTCTTGCATTTGTCTTACATGGACACCAGCCTTTTGGGGGGACTTGAATTAATTCATGAGTGTCATTGTAAAGCTGCAATATTCGAGAAATTACAAATTTGGAACAAACTTTTCATGCAATGGCTGAAAGGGTCATCCCTTTGGCTTTCATCTGGACAACCTCCTGTTGCAGGGTTTCAGTCACCTTAGAGCGGCCCACCATCTTGCAGTCTAGGGCTGGGACAATAAATCGATGCATCACGATTCGTGGATCTGGATTCTGAGATGCATCGTGATTCTCTCTCGAATTGATTCTGAGCTTAGTTTTTAACAGCAGATGGCACTCTAGGCTAGCTTTTAATCACACACTCAAACGCTCATGAAGAAGAGCGCTTGTGTGTTCAGCTGAGTAATGCAAGTGTTTAAATGTACTTGCACATCAGCTTTTATGCTTCAATGATGCGAGATTAATGTAAACAGCACACTGTGAACATCCTTGTAATTCGCTTCAACCTTTAAACAAATTATGAATGATTATTTTAGGTTCAAGAGGTGCGTATGTGAGGAACTGGAAGCAAGCAGAATACGGCTATTTCTAAAGCACGAAGAGCCATCTGCGGTTAACAACTAAGCTCAGAATAGATTCAAGAGAGAATCTCGATGCCTTCGGAAAATCTCAATCGATGCAGCTTAATTTCTCGATTTGCAATGCATCGATTTATTGTCCCAGCCCTATTGCAATCTTAGTGAAAATTGGAGGAATGCTGCCAGTTAAATAGGGTTTATCATATAATTAAAAGGGTCATATGATGCAATTAAAATTTTTCCTTTCTCTTTGGAGTGTTACAAGCTCTTGGTGCATAAAGAAGATCAGTAAAGTTGCAAAGACTAAAGTCTCAAATCCAAAGAGATATTCTTTATAAAAGTTAAGAGTCAACCACGCATTCCAAAAACGGCTCATTCTAACATGCCCCCCACGTCTACGTCACGATGTGGGAAGATTTGCATAATGCCGCCCAAATGAGCACGCAAAGAAAGAAGGCGTAACTTTTATTCTCGCTGTAGTATTGTTGTTGTAGCCATGTCGTGAAGACGCTCCGTGTTTCGTTGTGAAAGCGAAACTACTTTGTTTGGCCTTCCAAAAGAGGACAATATCCGCTTTATTATGCCTAAAGCTGGTCCGTGCTGGTCGCTGAGGAAATACATCAACTTCGCGCTGAGGATCGCCAGGATCGGCTTTCACAGTGGACGAAGCAGAGTCCAACCCGGGGTCGTCACATGCGGTTGCCGCAAGCCCTCCGGCCGCACCATTATCAAGCCCGCCGGCCTCCACTCACTCAAGCCCGCCGTGTGTGACGCTGTGCGTTTCATCGTGAAAGCGAAAATACTTTGCTTGGCCTTCCAAAAGAGGACACGACTAGAAATCAGTGGTTAAGTTGTATTTACAACACTGTT
>NW_015505946.1:154034-165667 GCF_001515645.1 Sinocyclocheilus grahami
TGAGGGAAGAAATCCCAACCAATTTTGATATATATACGTATATATATATATATATATATAGTATACCACTGTTCTAGTAACATGTTTGACAAAATAACCAAGGCATTTCAACAAAAACCTTTTATTTTGTGAAAAACAGTGATCAAAATTAGAGACCACTAACCATTGTTGCACGAAAGAAGATTACAACTAAACTTTTGGAGGGTTACAGCTGTCAGAAATAAGTAGGAAGTGTACAGGCCCTTGCTTTGAATGACTTCAGCACGTCTGCAGCCGCAGGACATCACTTTCACATTAGTTTCTCAGACTGAGCTGGTGTGATCTTGGTCCACTCTTCTTCCACTCGCTTCCATAGTTTGGTAACTGTAGTGGGTTTCTTAGCCATAACTTTGTCGCTGAGGATTTTCCAGAGATTTTCAATCAGGTTTAGATCAAGACTCTGCACCGGCCATTTCATTATTTCAATGTTTTTGGCTTCAAGGAACTGCTTTACAACCCGTTTTGCAATGTGATGGGGACATTGTCTTGCATGAAAATTGCAGTCTGATTGGGAGATGCTTGTAGGTAAGGAACTGCATGTCGCTGAAGGAGGTTCTGATAAACATTTGCATTCACCCTGCTATGTAGCTGTTTAAGAGGCCCAACTCCTGCTGCGGAAAACATTACCCAAACTGTGACACTTCCTCCTCCATTTTCACTGACTTCTTTACGCACTTGGGCTTCAGTCTTTCCCCAGTTTGATGCCAAACAAAATGTTTCCAATTAGACCCAAATAAATTAAGCTTGCTCTCATCACTAAAGTGAACTTTGGACCAGTTCTCCTCTCTCCAAACAACATGCTCCTCAGCAAAATTGAGCTTAGCCTTTTTATTCTTTCTGCTGATGAAAGGCTTTGTCAGTGCAGAGTGCGCTTTCAGTCCGACTTCTATTAAACGTGCCAAGACAGATCCTTATTCTGTTCAGTGCTGAACTGGCGAGCAATTCCAGCTGCAGTGTTGAACCGATTCCCCATTGAGAGGCTCCGCATTATCCTGCCTTTTCTTGCATTTGTCTTACATGGACACCAGCCTTTTGGGGGGACTTGAATTAATTCATGAGTGTCATTGTAAAGCTGCAATATTCGAGAAATTACAAATTTGGAACAAACTTTTCATGCAATGGCTGAAAGGGTCATCCCTTTGGCTTTCATCTGGACAACCTCCTGTTGCAGGGTTTCAGTCACCTTAGAGCGGCCCACCATCTTGCAGTCTAGGGCTGGGACAATAAATCGATGCATCACGATTCGTGGATCTGGATTCTGAGATGCATCGTGATTCTCTCTCGAATTGATTCTGAGCTTAGTTTTTAACAGCAGATGGCACTCTAGGCTAGCTTTTAATCACACACTCAAACGCTCATGAAGAAGAGCGCTTGTGTGTTCAGCTGAGTAATGCAAGTGTTTAAATGTACTTGCACATCAGCTTTTATGCTTCAATGATGCGAGATTAATGTAAACAGCACACTGTGAACATCCTTGTAATTCGCTTCAACCTTTAAACAAATTATGAATGATTATTTTAGGTTCAAGAGGTGCGTATGTGAGGAACTGGAAGCAAGCAGAATACGGCTATTTCTAAAGCACGAAGAGCCATCTGCGGTTAACAACTAAGCTCAGAATAGATTCAAGAGAGAATCTCGATGCCTTCGGAAAATCTCAATCGATGCAGCTTAATTTCTCGATTTGCAATGCATCGATTTATTGTCCCAGCCCTATTGCAATCTTAGTGAAAATTGGAGGAATACTGCCAGTTAAATAGGGTTTATCATATAATTAAAAGGGTCATATGATGCAATTAAAATTTTTCCTTTCTCTTTGGAGTGTTACAAGCTCTTGGTGCATAAAGAAGATCAGTAAAGTTGCAAAGACTAAAGTCTCAAATCCAAAGAGATATTCTTTATAAAAGTTAAGAGTCAACCACGCATTCCAAAAACGGCTCATTCTAACATGCCCCCCACGTCTACGTCACGATGTGGGAAGATTTGCATAATGCCGCCCAAATGAGCACGCAAAGAAAGAAGGCGTAACTTTTATTCTCGCTGTAGTATTGTTGTTGTAGCCATGTCGTGAAGACGCTCCGTGTTTCGTTGTGAAAGCGAAACTACTTTGTTTGGCCTTCCAAAAGAGGACAATATCCGCTTTATTATGCCTAAAGCTGGTCCGTGCTGGTCGCTGAGGAAATACATCAACTTCGCGCTGAGGATCGCCAGGATCGGCTTTCACAGTGGACGAAGCAGAGTCCAACCCGGGGTCGTCACATGCGGTTGCCGCAAGCCCTCCGGCCGCACCATTATCAAGCCCGCCGGCCTCCACTCACTCAAGCCCGCCGTGTGTGACGCTGTGCGTTTCATCGTGAAAGCGAAAATACTTTGCTTGGCCTTCCAAAAGAGGACACGACTAGAAATCAGTGGTTAAGTTGTTTTTACAACACTGTTCCAGAACAGTTCAACCAAAATATTCAGATGTGTGCAGCGCATTTTATGGAGGACTGTTTCCTGATCCTGGGAGAGTAGACTACAATGCCAGCTGTTCTGACTCACAGACTGTAAGTACGTTTTCATATTTAAAGGGGTCATATGATGCGATTTAAATTTTTCCTTTCTCTTTGGAGTGTTACTGCGATGCAACGCAACACGTAAAAAGACAAAATAAGTCATTATAATCCATAATTATGTCCCCACTGGATGCAACGAATGCCTCGTTTATAATGGGTTTTCATGTTTTTGAATCATCGCTCCAGCCTGACAGGGCATCATCACAATATATGGTAAGGGGCGTAACATTTCCGTCACACGCTTGAGGTATTCGGCCAATCACAACGCACCAGATAGCTGGTCAATCACAGCACACCTCGCTTTTTTAGAATGATGAGCTTTGTAAAAATCGACGCATTTCAGAAAGGCGGGGCATAGAGGAGAAACAATAATGTACAGTATGTGGAAAATAATGTGTTTTTTGAACCTTAAACCGCATAAACACATTTCATTACACCAAATACACAAAATCATGTTCTTTTTAGCAGCATCATATGACCCCTTTAAAGGATTTGCCACTGATGATTCAAACGCGAGTCTTGTTTGTCATTTCTCCGATCACAAATGCAGACATGGTTTTATGTTTGCGTGGCGCGATGCAACAACGTGTAAAAAGACAGTATAAGTCATTATAATCCGTAATTATGTCCCCACTGGATGCAACGAATGCCTCGTTTATAATGGGTTTGAATGTTTTTGTCTCGTCGCTCCGGCCGAGACACGGCATCCCAGTATGGTAAGGGGCATAATATTTCCATCACACGCTTGAGGTATTCGGCCAATCACAACGCACTGGACAGCTGGCCAATCACAGCACACCTTGCTTTTCAGACCGATGAGCTTTGTAAAAATCAACGCGTTTCAGAAAGGCAGGGAATAGAGGAGAAACAATAATGTACAGTATGTGGAAAATAATGTGTTTCTTTAACCTTAAACCACATAAACACATTTTATTACACCAAATACACAAAATAATGTTCTTTTTAGCAACATCATATAACCACTTTAAGGAAATTAGCACCAGGTACCAGATTAACACCAATAACTTGGAGGTATCAGTAAGTGTTCTCTAATTCTGATCAGATATTTATCAAATATCTCATTAAAGTTTTTTATACTGTGCTTCAGAATACAATTAATTTATGAAATATGCTTAAAAAAAACTGCCCTTCTACTTCTGTTAGGATGACTTCAACTAGGACCTTGGATAGTGACCTTGAAATTAGGAAATTGTATTCTAATTTTGATCTTTCTTATATATATATATATATATATATACACACACACACACACATTTATAATGGGTTTGAATGTTTTTGTCTCGTCGCTCCGGCCGAGACACGGCATCCCAGTATGGTAAGGGGCATAATATTTCCATCACACGCTTGAGGTATTCGGCCAATCACAACGCACTGGACAGCTGGCCAATCACAGCACACCTTGCTTTTCAGACCGATGAGCTTTGTAAAAATCAACGCGTTTCAGAAAGGCAGGGAATAGAGGAGAAACAATAATGTACAGTATGTGGAAAATAATGTGTTTCTTTAACCTTAAACCACATAAACACATTTTATTACACCAAATACACAAAATAATGTTCTTTTTAGCAACATCATATAACCACTTTAAGGAAATTAGCACCAGGTACCAGATTAACACCAATAACTTGGAGGTATCAGTAAGTGTTCTCTAATTCTGATCAGATATTTATCAAATATCTCATTAAAGTTTTTTATACTGTGCTTCAGAATACAATTAATTTATGAAATATGCTTAAAAAAAACTGCCCTTCTACTTCTGTTAGGATGACTTCAACTAGGACCTTGGATAGTGACCTTGAAATTAGGAAATTGTATTCTAATTTTGATCTTTCTTATATATATATATATATACATATACACACTCAACATTCAAATATATGATTAGTAGGGATGTAACGATTAACCGCGAGCCAGTTGAAAATCGATTCAAATATGTGACGATTCAAATCGGTTGAGATGCTAAACAAATCGCGATTCATTTAGGGGTAAGAGTTTATATGAATGTATGTCTGAGGGGAACTTACTGTCTTCAGAAAAGTTTAGATGGTATTTTTTCTTTCCATCTTGCCTCAGTATAATGCATATTAAAGTTCATAAGTGCAGGGCTGCTTTGTTTACAGCGGAAACCAAGGAAACGCTTTAAGCGCCACCTGCTGGCAGAGAGTGAATCTGCGTCTCATTCAGCTCATCTGCGGTTTCATGCAGATATTTTTATGTATAGTTTCACAAAACTGAATTCAACACATTCTGTTTTTGGTTCAAATTTCGATATTATACAATCTAATTTAGATTAAAAACTGCTCATGTTAAATATATGTAGCATCTTCGTTTGGATCATGATTAAAATGCAGTGGTTGCCTCTAATTTTAAAAGGAAAGAGCACAAAGCCTTATTTTGTTTATATGAAGAGATTTATCTTATTTGTGTTACTTATTTGATTTGGGGCTTGTTTTAAAATTTCTATTTAGTTTTGTTATTTACATTTACATTATATTTAAATTTTATCATTTAGCAGACGCTTTTATCCAAAGCGACATACAAATGAGGACAACAGAAGCAATCAAAACCAACAAAAGAGCAATAATATGCAAGTGCTATATTAGTATATTATTATAGTGTTATATTTAAATTTCACAAAGAAATGTGCAGCATTTTGTCTAAGCAATAATAAAAGGACACATTTACAATGTCTTAAATCTCATTTTGTAAAAAAAAATTGTGAATCAAATCGAATCATGAAATCAAAATCATGAATTGAATGAATCGTTACATCCCTAATGACTAGTGCTTGCCGTAGCAGTTGCAGCTTGCTTCAGAACAGCGAAATCAACATCTAAGATTAGTGAATGCTCTTCTAATCCATATCACTGTGTACTGCATGGTCTGCCTAACTGATTTCAAAAATGAGCAACCATAATCAAGTTAAACTAAGTGTCATGTTAGCAGTTTGCATTGTATGCAGGAGCGAATATTAAGCATATTAGCAGCAGCATTTAGCATCTGTGTTTATACAGCTGGAGCAAACGCAGTTTAGAGCATATATAATCGCTCTGAGGACACGCCGATAGTAGCGGACATGAAACAGGTTAAATGAAATAAGCACTCTTGTGTATGCATTTCAACAGGGGTTCGCCATGTACATCGGCGATTATCTCAGTGTTCACGTTCGTTATTTCTAAGGTCGATGTTTTCATTGTGATGAGTGTGTGGTTGATTTTTAGCTGCACGCAGTGTCAGAAGCACACGCTTATCGCAGTCATATCAATGACAGTGTTCCGGGAGACGCTGAAGATCACTATCTATGGCTGAAACAGTTAATTCCGAGTGAAAAGCATTATGGGTAGTGAAGTTCAGAGAAATGTGCTTGTGCGACGTGTGCTCTCGCTGTGCGGTGTAATTCAGAAAATGGAGAAAGAACATTTATATTCTGCTTTTATTTCAGTTCATTCAGGTCAGTCCACCCAGGGGTTTTTGTGCACTGTAAACTTGACAACTTTTATCTGCACGAGAGAGTAAAATGGCATGCATCGGCTAACTTTGCCCGTCTCATCATTGCACAAACATTAATTAACAAGCTGTTACGCTGCCACTGGGACTGATGAAGTGGAGAAAGTAACAGCAGTTATCAAATGACTAAATTATGATTTCAGTTCATTCAGGTCAGTCCACCCAGGGGTTTTTGTGCACTGTAAACTTGACAACTTTTATCTGCACGAGAGAGTAAAATGGCATGCATCGGCTAACTTTGCCCGTCTCATCATTGCACAAACATTAATTAACAAGCTGTTACGCTGCCACTGGGACTGATGAAGTGGAGAAAGTAACAGCAGTTATCAAATGACTAAATTATGATATTAGCTCAGGTGGGTGCTGGGGTCTTATCTATCAGATTGCAACGTATATCTATTTTGTTAATTAAAAATTACACATAGTGCACGTCTAATTAGAGTTAAGCCAGTCGGCGTGGTTGCTAGGGTTGGGTAACGAAACCCGGTACCAATATGGCACCTATGTAACCGGTATGTACTAGAACCGAATCAGAATGCAGATTTTGGTGCCTCATTTCGGTGCCATGCCTGAGCGATCGATTGTAATACTTGTCCTCTGGTTTTCAGAAATGGACGTTTTGCATCATCACCGGCACCGCACGTGAAAAATAATATCCAGACTGAGAAAATGCATGTGAATTCAAGTTGGAAAGCTCTAATAATACAAATTCAACAAATCTTTGTTTGTAACGCGAGTGTCCATGTTGTTTTCACATTCCAACTTAAAAGCACAAATCGGGAAATGAGAGCATCCGAGGAGTGCGCGAATGCAGTAATTACACTTGCTCTGATGGCAGCAGGTAGCCTTCCGTTAACTAAGCTAAACATGCTTAAATTAAAATGCCTAAAGCAAAAACTCCCTTGTATTCACATTTCTAAACCTGTTGTCCAATAAAAGAAAACATTATAATCTTTTTACTCCACAACACCAGTCAAATGCTTCCTTCTGTGATCTGATGTGGCTTCTTGTCACAGAAAGAGGAAGAAAATATGTTCCATAGGCTACTTTAAAAAGAATACATCGATTAGCAATGGATTATAAATATACTTGATTATTATGAAAATACCAGAGATGGCTTGAATAACACAGATAAACTACATTGTCGCAGTAGAGTGTTTATTGTCTTTGTTTTATCATAATAGTGATGCCTTTGTCAATATAAGGGCTGGGTATCGTTCAAAAATTTTCGATATCGATACCGGTTCCTGAACGATACTTTTTTCGATACCAATTTTATGAAATTAATTTGAACAAGATTACATTATCTAACAAAAAAACTTTGGTTTTATTTTTCAGCTTGTTGATGTTTATACAAACTCAAAGACTCATCTCCTGAACCACTGCACAAAGGAACAAAATGTAACCAACACAATAAATCAGTGCAAAATAGTTTTAATAAAGCTCAAATAGTCTTCAGTTTACACATCTGTTACATTTACTGCTACATTTACACTAGTTAGTTTTTGTTTTAAAACGCATAGCTCAGACAGAATCATGATTTCTATTTATTTTCCACTGATTTACTAATGAGCATTAGCAGCTTCCAGCGCTGTCTGCTTGTGTTCTCTCTTCCATGATCGCTGCTCTGACTCAGAGGTAATAACATATTTAATTTCAGCAACATTACATGGCCACATTTTTGGGCCCCCTTCCCTATTAATATAATAGACCTAAAATTACCACCCAAGCAAACAAAAATATTTCTTAATCAGTGGAAACCAAAGCTCTAATAATACAAATTCAACAAATCTTTGTTTGTAACGCGAGTGTCCATGTTGTTTTCACATTCCAACTTAAAAGCACAAATCGGGAAATGAGAGCATCCGAGGAGTGCGCGAATGCAGTAATTACACTTGCTCTGATGGCAGCAGGTAGCCTTCCGTTAACTAAGCTAAACATGCTTAAATTAAAATGCCTAAAGCAAAAACTCCCTTGTATTCACATTTCTAAACCTGTTGTCCAATAAAAGAAAACATTATAATCTTTTTACTCCACAACACCAGTCAAATGCTTCCTTCTGTGATCTGATGTGGCTTCTTGTCACAGAAAGAGGAAGAAAATATGTTCCATAGGCTACTTTAAAAAGAATACATCGATTAGCAATGGATTATAAATATACTTGATTATTATGAAAATACCAGAGATGGCTTGAATAACACAGATAAACTACATTGTCGCAGTAGAGTGTTTATTGTCTTTGTTTTATCATAATAGTGATGCCTTTGTCAATATAAGGGCTGGGTATCGTTCAAAAATTTTCGATATCGATACCGGTTCCTGAACGATACTTTTTTCGATACCAATTTTATGAAATTAATTTGAACAAGATTACATTATCTAACAAAAAAACTTTGGTTTTATTTTTCAGCTTGTTGATGTTTATAATTTCTTAATCAGTGGAAACCGATACAGCGTTTTCTATCGGAATAAGCGCTTGCGTTAAGTCAATAAAAATCGAATAGTTCTTAATTTGTTTGAGAATTGAGAAAGACCAAACCATATAGTCGTGGCCACATAACCACCTCCGGGAGTGCATTATTTCTCTAATAATTTTAACGGCCTGGAGTCCCAACCACACATCAAGACATTGTTCAGATCATTTGTTTCAAGACATTTGACATGTTTCCGTCCTGAAATCTCGTGTGGGTTGAACTAATTTTTTTAAGCACCGCATCTCAAACCTTCCGTTGCAAATTCCAAAACGTCATTTTAGAGCTGATAACAGAGGCTTGAGCCATTGATATGCAGGCTAACACAGTTATTAATGCAGTCTAATGCAGTTATTAGAGAGAGGGGGAGAGAGCGAGAGAGAGATTAAGTGCGTGTGAATACCTGCGTCTATGCGTCGCTCAGCAGCGTTCAGCAGCAGCGTCTACTAATAGCGAATCTTTAAGTTAAACTCCTTCATGAACCTCGCTACTGAGAAATATCATGCAGCTTTTCAGCTGCAAAACTATTTTACTGATAAATTCGCGGTGCAGCGCTGACAAGAAGTTTCTGTTCGCGTCTCCGCGTGTCTGCACTGTGCGTGCGTCTGTGCGTGCGTCTGGGAGAAAGAAAGCCTGATTTCCGTAGCCTACATAAAAAAGGTGGAAGACATGGAAATAGTTTGTCATTTTTTACCCTATTGTTTGTTATATTTATTTGCTCAATGTCTTGAGCAATGCGTAAATCCGGCCTTGTTAGACGGCAATCAGATGTTATTACAAACACTCGATGGTGGTTTAAAGTGAGTTTTGAGTAAAAGCGGAATATAAATCTTATTTATTGTCTTATGTAGCATGATGCTACAGTTTGCATGAATGGTCACATAACACGCGCTTTCAGTCGTGTAACATTAGTATGAACGGACATCTGCATATGATCGGAACTCCACGCAGCTCCCGCACTACTCTCCATTGGAAATGAATGTCGGAGAAAGTGGAAAGCCGACTTGAAACACAGTGGAAACGCCATTATGATGAGGATAGTTTTCATTTTAGAACATAAACGCACCAGTGTAAATGTAGCTTTATATCTAAGGGGGCTGGGACGCATTCACACTACAGCCTCACGTGTGCGCCACTCTCTGAGTGTGTTCGACTTGACGCGGACCGACTGTGCAGACCGATGGGTGTGTTACAGTACCACGAGAGCTAAAGAGAGCAGACTGCTCCATGCACTTTCGAATCGCTCTCGCGGATGATCGATCCGCGCCTCTAGTCAAACACACCGGCTAGTGCTGCAGGTTTATTGGCTCACTGACGCTGATGAGATTAACCCCTTAGGTATCTAAATTTGGTACCGAACGACGAGATGTTTTTCGATACTCGATGGTATCGAGGCAATTCGGTCGGTGCCTAAAAAGTATCAAACTCGATACCCAGCCCTACTAACCGCGCAGCAGATTGAATGAATCTCTTCCCAAATCGTCCCTCCCTAACATTTTCATCGTTTTTATTAGTTGACGAAAATGTCAATATATTTTCGTCATAGTTTGTCATTCAAAAAGAGTTTTAGTTCGTTGTCGTCAGTGAGAAAAATGTTGTTGACGAACATTATGACAAATTATTCGTCAACATTAACACTGCTACAATATTTAGTAGTACCTTATCAGTGGTGACTGTCAGTTAATGTCCGTATGGCAGAAATGTACGGAAAAATACATTAAAGACATAATCAAACAGACAATGAACACTATTAACAGCAATTATTATATGATGCAATCAAACATAGCAAAATTTGGTAGTTCTGTATGTTGTTTCAGGGTTCACACATATACATAAACAGATACTATCACACATAGATAGTAATACATGCGGTTCACATGGCTCTTCGGAGCAGTACATATATATATATATATATATATATACACATATATATTCACTGAATTATTCATTCTAGTGTGTTTCACTTTAGTAGGAGTCCTAAAGTAAGCACAAGTGAGTCTGATGCACTGATGCACAAACCATTTATGAGCACTCTTGATGCGCAGATCATGTATTGTATTTATGCAAAGACAAATTTCAGTACATTCAGGTTGTTTCCACACACATTCAGTATAATGTTTGATTGGTCATGTATATGTTGCCGTGTTTAGTCATTCTGAATGGATCCATGTACTGTAGTATGTATAAGCAATCAGCTCAAGGCGGTTGGTTAAGTATTTTTTTAGCATTTCCATGTGGTCCTGTTCGGTATTGCAACTTGACTTGTCTACTGTACACATACTATACACTATGAAATCTAAAAAAGTTTTTCTTTTCAGTATTTGTGTTTTTTTTTGTTTTTTATATGTGCGCTTTGGTGTGCATAAATGTATCAATTAAAATCAATTTAATCAAGCTCCAGCAAAACAAAGTGTTAAGATATATTCTTTGAGAGAAGCAGTCAATCAGTGGAAGTTAAAAGCAGCTCGTAAGTGTATTTATTTCTTGTCTCAGTGTCGTGCACTTTGCTTGGCCATTTGTTGTGATTAACAGGAAAGTGTGTCCAGCTGAATTCAATTTGAGTTTTGTTAAACAAATTAAAAAAGAAGCTTAGTTTACCGCGGAAACGGTCGCGGCCGTGTGAAGACCGAAGAGTGGAAAGACCATCGACTCTACCGTGCGACTCCACCGGGCAGGAACACCGGCAAAGGATAAGTATCGCTTTTCAATTCTCCTCTTTCCTACTACTTGTTTCACTTCGGTTTCAGTTTTTTTTAATAACCATTTCTTACTATGTGTCAGTAAGTTGTTGTTATTTTAGCATGTGTGTTTGGCTCAGTGTTATTTTTTTAGGATTATTGATAAACTAATGTAGTTTGATTTCTATTAGTTAACTATTTTAGTTTTTGTTACAGTTGTAGTAATGTTGTCATTTTATTAGTTTTTTGATTATGTCTATATAGGTTTTTTATTAAGATTTAGTTTGATTTAATTTGAGTTATTTCAGTACTTCAACATACAAAATGGAAATTATATATATATATATATTGTATTGTATTCTATA
>NW_015505946.1:165677-166018 GCF_001515645.1 Sinocyclocheilus grahami
AATGTATTTATATATAAATATATATATATATATATATATATATATATGTACACGTATATGAATATGTGTGTGGCTGTACATACACATGTAGTTGTTTTTTGGTGTTTGGCTTAGTGTTATGCTAGAATCATTATTATGCTCATACCTTTTGTTCTTTTAATATTTTGCATTGTTTTCAGCTTTATTTTTTTGTTTTCATTTAAAGGTTTAGTTTTGAAATGTTGTATGCATTTGTCATTTTTATTTTATTTCTTTTATTTTCTTAAATGTGTATATATATATATAGTATTTATAGAGTTTTAGCTTTTAGTTTTAATTACTTTTTCTTATTTGTAAGTCGC
>NW_015505946.1:166079-172148 GCF_001515645.1 Sinocyclocheilus grahami
CTATGTGTCAGTAAGTTGTTGTTATTTTAGCATGTGTGTTTGGCTCAGTGTTATTTTTTTAGGATTATTGATAAACTAATGTAGTTTGATTTCTATTAGTTAACTATTTTAGTTTTTGTTACAGTTGTAGTAATGTTGTCATTTTATTAGTTTTTTGATTATGTCTATATAGGTTTTTTATTAAGATTTAGTTTGATTTAATTTGAGTTATTTCAGTACTTCAACATACAAAATGGAAATTATATATATATATATATTGTATTGTATTCTATATAAAAGTGTCTGCTAAATGACTAAAAGTAAAGTAAAAGTAAATTAGCCTATATGGTCTTCTTACATCATTTGGTTCTTTGGTGTCCTTTTTGGAGTCTTCAAGTGTCCTTTTTTGCAAAGACATCTATATTTATCTTAAAAAATAAGCGCTGTCAATAGATTAAAATCTTTAATCAGAACAAACACGATTAATCGCACACTTATGAAATTAAGCATACACCATTTATCTTGTTTAACTTATTCATTTTGTCATCATTTGCTATATCCAGCAAAGTAAACCAACAGATTGAAGGGTGATTCTCACAAAACTGTATTTCCTGCAAGCTTATTTAAAGATACATTAAAGACATCTTTTCAAAAAAAGACACTTGGAGACTCCGAAAGGACACCAAAAAACCAAGTGATATAATAAGTTCATATACATTTATGCACACCAAAACACACACAAAAAAAATAAACAAAATAAATAAATAATTATACAAATGTTCAGAATAGGGATGTAACGGTATGAAAACGTCTTATCACGATTATAGTGACCAAAATTATCACGGTTATCAGTATTATCACGGTATTGTTAAAATGTGCTGAAGATGTTAAAAAAGTACCGACACATAAATCACTTCAAGTTTTATATTTAAAAATCAACAAACAACAAATAAAATGACTTTTTGTTTGTATAATCACTAAAACAATAACATTACCAATGATGTTCGGATTTTAAATGACAACTTGACTGACAACAGTTTAATAGCATGTTCAAATATCTAATGTAAATGTTCAAATAAAGCTTTGAAAAAGTTTCATAAAAAGGTAAACCTCGCATTTCAGCCTTTAAATAAAGAAAAGATATAAGTCAAAATTATAAATGATTAATAAATGATTATATGTATTGTATCTGCTCCATAAATAATTCAAGATAACTTATCTGAATTGTTTAAATGTGTAGAATCCACATAAGCTTGTTTTTCATCAACCGGTCAAAATTTACAGCAGGGCATGCAAATTCGATCCATTTTTGGCCAGACAGAAACTGCACACAGGCTGAATGTAAATATAAGTCTCTGTAAAGCCACTCACTGACAGCAGGTGGCGCTTATGGAAAAGCTGAATTAGAGCTGTTTCCCGTAACCTCCATGGACAATGCAGTATTGCAATTAAGAACACTTCCTTTAGGTATTACATGGAGCGAAGATGAAAACAAATGCCATTGAATCGTTTCTGAATCGTCAAACCGGTAATCGTTACATCACTAGTTCAGAATTCATAGTGTATAGCAGGGGTCACCAACTGGCGGACTCCGGTTCGAACCCGGACCGCGATATGCCTCCATCCGGACCGCAAAGCCTTTTGACAATGAAATTATCGCTATTTTCTAACAAAATCAAATTTATATCAAGGACATCAAAGTCAGCTCAGTAGAGCCGTTTGGGTCCTACAGCGCCACAGGTTGCTACTACAGTTAACTGTTGCTACGGTCAGAAGTGTGGTTGTGCGTGCAGTGAAGAGAGCGGCACGCAGACAGATGAAACTTTCAGTGAGTGAAAAACAATTCTCAAAATTCTCATTCTCAAAATTAGGAAAGTTGACGGGTCCTTATAAAGTCTTAAATTTAGTTGTATTAAAGGGGTGGTTGATTGCGATTTCAATTTTTTATCGTTAGTTAGTGTGTAATGTTGCTGTTTGAGCATAAACAATAGCTGCAAAGTTGTGGCGCTGAAAGTTCAATCCAAACGGAGATATCGTCTTTTAAAATTCTGGCAGTTTAATGCCTGCAAAAACGGCTACAGTGGGGCAAATAAGTATTTGATACACTGCTGATTTTTCAAGTTTTCCCACTTACAAAGAATGGAGAGATCTGTAATTTTCATCGTAGGTACACCTCAACTGTGAGAGACAGAATAAAAAAAAAATCCAGAAAATCACATTGTATGATTTTTAAATAATTAATTTCCATTTTATTGCATGAAATAAGTATTTGATCACCTACCAACCAGCAAGAATTCTAGCTCTCACAGACCTGTTAGTTTGTCTTTAAGAAGCCCTCCTATCCTCCACTCATTACCTGTATTAATTGCACCTGTTTGAACTTGTTACCTGTATAAAAGACACCGGTCCACACACTCAATCAATCAGACTCCGGGACTATAACAAGTTACTTCCCGGGTTCGTGACATCAGAAACCCAGACAAACCCCGCCCCCGGGAACATGCAACGAAGGGGGCGAGGCCATGCTGCGCTGCTTTAGAGAAGAGGAAGAGAAAACTAGGGGTGCACATAATCTATTCATATATGAATCATGATTCTGTCTTCTAACAATTCTAATGGATTCACAAGTTTCAAAATCAATGTTCTAAAGCAGTGATTCTCAATACTGTTCCTCGCTCTGCATCTCTCTCTCTCTCTCTAATTCAGCTCAGCTCCAACAATGAACTGTTCCATTTATACACTTATTTTCACATAGCTATGAGGAGCGTTATACATGGTGCGAGCGGCTGGCGTACTGTATTAAACCTTTAATAAGCTTTAAGTAAAACCATATATTAAAAGCTAACAGAAGCAGTAGCATTTACAAATAACAGTGTATCTAAAAGTATGAGACAACAACAATCAAAAACCATACCATTAAGAGCCATGCTTGCACAGGTTCTGCACAATCCTCTTCACTAATATCCTCTGCTTCTCAATCGGGCTCAAACTGATAAGCAATATTGACCACGCCATTGTTTACAATACAACCGGAGCACATGCCGCTGAGGTGAGGGTTGTGACGTTCAGACACGCACTAGAGGCAGTTTAGCAAATCACAACACACTGGGCCAGCTAACCAATCTGATCCCATCACGTATTTCTGAGGGAGGGGCTTCATAAAAGCACGAAATGATCAGCACGTTTATGTGAGAAGGGACAGAGAGTAGGTTTTTTTTTTTTTTAAACGAAGCATTAACACATGTTAGACTGCACCCCATAAACACAATCAAGCCTAGAAAAACAAACCAGTGAACCGCCCCTTAAAATTAAGGCCATAAAAAGTCTTGTATGCTGGTATGACTAGAATTGCGATATGGCTTAGTGTGACGATTAAAAAGGCTATGATTTCATTGAATAAAAATGAGCGCTAAACATTTCAAAAACAGCTGCTGTGCTGCTTTACTGTTGTTACAGGGGAAACGTCTCAGGTTACTTATGTAACCATGGTTTCCTGAGTAGGGAACGAGACACTGCGTCCTCTAGGGGTCGCTATGGGGAACGCCTCGTCGTGACCCGTGTCTGAAGCATACATTGAAAAAACACCAACTCGTTGGCCGGCGACAGCCATGACATCACTACCGGTGCAACTATAGTATAAATAGGCGCCGGGAGCACACATCATTCACTTCTTCGTCTGAAGCTTGCGTCTGCAGCATGGCAAGAAACCTAGAGGACGCAGTGTCTCGTTCCCTACTCAGGGAACCATGGATACATTAGTAACCTGAGACATTCCCTTTCATGGGAACTTCGAACTGCGTCCTCTAGGGGTCACTATGGGGAACGGTATACCCACGCCACCATGCTGAGGGGAGTGCATGCCAGAACCATGGTGAGCACTAAGTAATTCTCTCTACCATATTGCAATGGGAGTCGCCCCTGGGACGTTAGATGGCTGTCAGTGATGTAATTCCCTACGGCCAAAGGCCTAGGCTACATACCCCAAATACTTACCTGTTAGAGCCAGACTCCTGGGCCCGGGGTAGAGCTCAAGGCTTGGAATCAGGAATAGATTCCTTTAAGGGAATACGACCAAGAGCCTGCACTTACCACAGTATTTGGATTTTAGAGTTTTCGAGCATCTGTTTACAGATACCCGGAAGTACTGGGCCAAACGGGAGAGGCAAGCTCAAATACAACCCTCAAAGGTGAGGGGAGCATTGCCCGAGACAGCATTTACACAGGAAGGTTCTCGTGATGCCACCTATACCTCTCGATGCCTCAGCAAGAGGGGATATCCTGGTGATCGGGAAGCCCCTCAGGGTGACCCAGATACGGTAGACCAGTCAGGGTAGCATGAAAGTATAACCCCAGCCCGGACGTCCAGGAAATTTTTGCAGTGACGCGCTGGGGGCCTGATGATCATGAAGGCTCCCGCAGAAGCCTGTGTTATGGCTGCATGATCCAGGAAGTATGAAGCCGAATACCCGGCTTTTCCTACCGTCTGGACATATATCGACGAGTGAAATAAACACTGCAAGTCGAGCACCCGGTTCCGCACCCGGCTTTGAGAGGGGGCCTCATCGAGGACTTATCCTAGAAAAGGTACAGAACACACAGGTCCCGGGAAACACTGCAAAGAAACTAGCAAAGGTTAACACACAACCACCAGTCTCATTAGATACACATATATACATATATTACACATGGATCGTACTCACCCCCCATGGTTGCCGCGTCGGAGCTCTGTCCGGAGAAGCCTCTAGACCGGACCATCAGTAAGGTGGTTACTATGATTTAGCCATAGAACCAACCAAAAACATCATAGGTCCAGTAGGAGACTGTTATGCAGGAAGCTTCCACCTAACCTCGGTCAAGTGGAGAGATGGTGGTTACAGGGGAATTAGGAAGGGAAAGAAAAGGGTAGATGTTACACCCCCTGAGGGAAAGAGTGGATACCCAAGTATTACTCTGATCTGAAAGCGCTGACGCCTTGTCTGGATCACATCCCTCAGGTCTTGCCTACCTCCCTTTGACCCACGATACTTCCTACCCCTACCCGCAGGCGGAGGAGGAGCGCGAGTCGCGACACTAGCCTTCTGTGCTCGTCTCTGATCCTCAAACCGAGACGGGCCAGGACCCCTGGGTTGTTCGGGCTCAGACCTGGACCTTCGTGGAATGAAGGTTTTGAAGGCCGCTGAGCGCGCCTTCGCCTCCCTGAACTTTTCGATCACCGTTTCAACGGATGTACCAAAAAGTTCAGAGGGCGAAAACGGGGCTTCGAGAAGAAAGCCCCTTTCTTTCTTCCCGATGTCTACCAGGTTTACCCACAGATGCCTCTCCGTCCCTACCATCGCCACCATAGATCTGCCTATGGCAGAGGCAGCCTGCTTAGTAGCACAGAGAGCAAGATCTGTGGTACGGCGCAACTCAGCCATCTCATCAGAAGAAAGGCCCTTGCCTTTATCCAGGTCTTTCAGCAGGTCAGCCTAGTATGCCTGAAGCACCACCATAGTGTGCAGCGAAGCAACAGCCTGACCTGCTGCTGCGTATATGCCCTGCCATTCAATTTAGATGTAGCTTGAAGGGGCACGGATGGCAAGGAGGGAGTTTTGAGAGACGGTGTCTCATCCATAGAGAGATAAGCTAGCTAGCGTCTCTTCTACAGCCGGTTTCGCGCATCGCCTCGATGTTCGCATAACTGGTATGCTGAAACCGATGGATGCGTGAGGAAAACAGCCTCTTCCATTCCTTCTCGATCTCCGTATGGAGATCAGGAAGGAAAGGAAGGCTCACCTGAGCTGGAGGGTTATGGCCAGAAAGATAACGTTCCTCGAGACGACCTCGCGACGTCACTTCCTTAGTCCGCTTCCACGGCAAGTCAAGCCTCGCGGTGGCGCAATCCATAACCTCTAAGAGCTCATCATACGCAGGGCAGGAGGATTGAGAAGGCTCAGCCTCAGCTTCTTCGCTCTCTTCATCCATTTCCTGCTCTTCCTGGGCTGAACCCAGCAGAGCACTGGCCCCTGGATCAGATGATGTCAAAGAGAGAACATCATCCTCCAGCGCCTGTCTCTCGCCCGCCGCCGATGAGCGCGAGAAGGAAAGCCC
>NW_015505946.1:172701-190718 GCF_001515645.1 Sinocyclocheilus grahami
CTGGGCTGGACCCAGCAGAGCACTGGCCCCTGGATCAGATGATGTTAAAGAGAGAACATCATCCTCCAGCGGCTGTCTCTCGCCTGCCGCCGATAAGCGCGAGAGGGAAAGCCCCTCTTTAAACTCATCGGCGAGGTCCACCTGAGATCCCCACGAGCTCATTCTCCTCCGTGCCTCAGCAGCGGAGGGTCCTGAACCGCGGGAAGCAGATGGCTGCCCCTCTTTACTTGAAAAGAGAGACAAACGAGAACGGAGCTTTTTCATTGGAAAACGCTCGCAATGCATGCAGATTGCCCCCTCGAAGACATTGCGTGCGTGCTCTTCACCCAAACAAACAACACATAGATTGTGTGTATCATCTGGTGTCAAATAGCGATGACACGGATGCACACACCTTCTAAATGCTCTGCTAGTGCTCGCCATAATGAATAGAGATAGCTCTTACTTTTTCCTTGGAAATGCACGCTTCAAACAGAACAGTCAGTGAAGACGAAAAAAAGAATGATGTGTGCTCCCGGCGCCCATTTATACTATAGTCACACCGGTAGTGACGTCATGGCTGTCACCGGCCAACGAGTTGGTGTTTTTTCAATGTATGCTTCAGACACGGGTCACAACGAGGCGTTCCCCATAGCGACCCCTAGAGGACGCAGTTCGAAGTTCCCATGAAAGGGAACTGCTGTATTTCTGCCGTTCCAAAAGCACCTCCTGCTGGCAGAGAATTAATGTGCATTTATTTAATAAGCCTGTCTGCTGTTTTTGTTCAGATAAATGCAAATATGCTGTAAATGTGAACTAGTGGATCGATAAGATGATAATGCATTCTGAAAAATGTTAAACAATTAAGACAGTATAATATACAGTATATATATATATATATATATGTATATGTGTGTGTGTGTGTGTGTGTGTGTGTGCAGAACATTTAATTAATAGGCTATAAAAATAGATTGATAATAATTGTTTAAATTAATATAATAATTGATACTTTTGCCTGAATTTACTTAAAAAATATTTTAAAGGCTGAAATGTGAAGGTAATCATTTAAAAAAACGTTTTGTTTTTGTAAACAAAACCTTTATCTGAACTGTAAATCATGCTTTTTACAGTCATTTATATCTTATTTGTGCAGGTCTTAAAGTCTTAAACATGAGCTTAAATATATCCTGCACATACCCTGGTCTGGTAAAAACCGTCAATTCATGTTTTTAGGTAGGCCTATATAATTGTCCAGACCTCGGCTGGTGAGGATGGTTCATTACTGGACCTCAAGCAATTTTAGTTGAAGACCCCTGGTGTATAGAATGTGTACAGTAGACAAGTCAAGTTGCAATACCGAACAGGACCACATGGAGATGCTAAAAATCCCCTCAACCAACCACCTTGAGCTGATTGCTTATAGTACTGCAGTACACAGATCCATTCAGAATGATTAAACAGCAACATACACATGACAAATCAAATCATTATCCTGAATGTGTGTGGAAACAAAGTGAATGTGCAGAAATGTGTCTGTGCAACTAGAGTGCTCATACACGGTTTGTTTGAGCATCAATATATCGCACATGCTTACTGTATGACTCCTGTCACCGCATCATCTTTACCTTGATTGCAATCCTGTGTGTGGTTGTGTGAGAGTGTGGGCAAGTCTGCTAGGTAGACTAGGATCGGACTGGAAAAGCAGCAAGTGCAACTGTGAGAAAGTGAATCCCTCAATTATCTGTGTGTAATTATCACTTACTGAATGGTTAAGGGCTGACACTGTATCTTGCCTGTGTCCTGATTTCGAGGCTGATAAGCTGCATTGGCAGCATTGGTCTTTCCATTGAGCCCTAAATGTGTGCATAAAGAAAATTTGACTTTAGTTGCAAAATGATGCATCAGCAGCAGCTTATAAATTACGAACACCTAGTAATCTCAGTCCTTTTGTTCAGGTAATGAGCACTGGCAAATAGAAAGCTGTTAGTGAGATATAAATCACCTTTATGTTGAGGCTCCTCGTCACTCTGCTGCTCTATGAGGTAGTCCAGCAGACCATCAAAAATCTCCAACAGGTTTTTGATAGATTCTTTTTCTCCTCTAACTATATTCTCACCTACAGATAGAAAGCATGTGTTATACATGAAGCTACACAAAACAAAGAGAGGAAATGCCAGTTTATGTCTGGCTAATAAAAGAAACCATGTGCTCTGACTGCTCTCAACAGGCATATTTTAAATTCTTATAGTTAAGTAGACACTATGGCATCCTCCAATGACAAGTGATTACAGACCATGTGAAGAGAGATGGACACAATGAAACATGCCTAACCTGTGATGTGAGACAAACTAATCTGAAGGTAGTCTAAGGCCAACGAGTCAATTACAGATTGCACATTGTGGATGTCATCTTCCTGGCGCTCAGCAGCTACATAATCTGAGGAAGAAAAAGACCATCAAATGAAATTCACAAATACAAACAGTTTATAATCTCCCTCTTCAATTATAATAACCAAGCTGAGGCAGACACAGTCCACTGATTCTGTCTTTGCAGCAGACCCAGTTTGGTGGATAACACACAATGGTTTTGTTAATATATTATTATTAAAAATGTATATATTTTTTTATTTAAATATTTTCCCCATTCCAAAAAATGCAACCAACTAAACAATGTATTGTTTATAATAATAATAATAATAATAATAATTATTATTATTATTAATATTATTAACACAGTTTGTTTTATTTTTATATATTACTATTAAAATGTATATTAAATATTTTTCCGCATTCCAAACAATGCAACCAAGTAATTAATGTATGATTTAGTTTACTATTATTATATTAATAGTTTATTATGCAGTTTGCAATGTTTGCAATAACAGTTGGAAATTATACTATATCTAAACACCCATAATGTCAGATCTTTTTTCACCTTTAATATAGTGGGGAACCGTCAGGGCCCTCTAGTCCCTCAGAGAGGGCCTAACTTATTGTAAAAACAATATTCACCATTTTTAAATAAATGTTTTAAAATATATTATTTTTAATTAAAAAAACATTAATTTTATTTTTATTCTATTATTAACACCGCCCATTTTCTCCATATTTGAATATTTCCGCCTAGCGTTTGCGGCTCTGTGATTCGTGGTCCAGCTATGAAATTAAAGAGGGCCAAGCAATAGTAAATTATAATAACTGCCCTCGGCTAAGAAGGAGCGCGTGTAATTTAATTGCTCCCTTCCTGCGTTTAAGTGCGAACTGTAGTTTCGATTGGAGGAATTGCCCTGCTATAGACTATTGGCTGTGCTAATTAGAAGGCGGCCACAGCGACCGTAGAGTATTTAAACTGCTTGGTCACTGTCATAACTTGGGTCAATCTTTCCTCTAAATGGGCGGGCCTTATCACTAACTTTATGACAAGTTCCGCCCGCTGTGGGGATCTCTCGGGGGAAAAAATATATATATACGCTGATAAACTAACTAGCTATTATTCACGTCATGATGGAAGCCGCAAATAACGTAAGTGAGGACATTTACTAGGCCGCTGAGCCAATAATAATATTATTTATTATAAACACTGCTTGTTTGTCATGAAGTGTCTGTCGCTAATTTGTTTTGTGTCAGCGCTGTCATGATGTGTTGTCTTAAACATATTACATTTGTTGGTTTTGTGTGACGGGAGGGAGTGTCTGTACGTTTTGCCCGCTGAAGTGCAGATATTTGTAATGAGGATTTGCATTTGACTTAAATTTAGCTGTTTTATATTGGTAATATCTGTCACCTCGCTGTGCTGTTTTGTTGCAGTCGCACATTGGACAAGAAGTACAGTGGTGCAGTGGTATCACACACTGAACGCGTCGCGTCAGCAAACGGGATGAGAAATTGCGATCTATGGCACAATGAATCATGGAATTTATTAGAGCCACAGAAAGACAAACTTTTACTAAAAAATACACAATACACAATCTTCCAACCTAGGATGAAGTCATTATGTACTTTAACAATAATTTGGGACAAATATAATGTAATTTAATGGAAAATTATGTGAGTGGCGCGGCAGGATTATGAACAGCGCCTGGCGCCGGTGTGCATACAGTCATGGAAAACAATGTGTGGGAATTTTAAAGACGTGGTGCGGTTGCACATGTCGTCCGGTGTGCGATCGCCTTAAGACTGGATAGCCTCTTGTTTCAGAGGTGGAATGGTCAAAGGTGACTTTTAGAAGAGGACACCGTAAGCTAGGCTGGTAGTTTTTTCCCACGACGAGGGTAGGGGAGAGGGCCTAGGCTCAAGAGTCACAGTTCGCTACTGCTTTAATGTCATATTGAAACAAATAAAATCCATGTAACTAACAACTGAAACTTAAAAATAAAAGATATAAAATAATCAGGGCTCTACAGTGCGACCATTTCAGTGCAACTACTGCGTGCAACTATGAAATTTTTTTTAGGAGCACCAGTGCGACTGACCCGATCATCATCATACTTGTGATTGCGCTCAGGGGAGCTTCAAAGGTTTCTACGTGTTTTTGCAGCGTTGAGTAATGTATCACAGACATATCTCACGAATCCTTTCATAAGCAAAGTGTAGACAGGGTGTAAATAAGAGATTCATTCCGCAGTGTAGAGAGCTTCGTTGATTATAAATGTGAGATCGAGATGAACTTAGACGAGTGACAGCTTTTAATGATTTTTAAGGGAGTTTGTAAATGTGATACTGATTTCATACAATACAATTAAATAAACAAGAAGTTAATATTAAGTGACTTACATTGTCTGACTATAACACTATTGTCTTATTTTGCTCTATTTCGTCGTCAAAAATAGTTTAAAACAAAGGCACAGCGGAGCCGCTGCGCATCTCTATTCAAACACAGTGGTGTTTCGTTTATGAATGAACGGGCGTTTTTAAACGAATCTAGTGAGTCAGTGATTCATGATTACCCATTCATAAAGACAGTCACTTGATTCATTCCTGAATGAATCAGCCGTTCGAATGAATCAATTGAATGAATGATTCAGTGATAAAAATCAGTGACTTGCCGCCACCTGCTGGCAGTTTTAGTTTCATTTTTTAAAGTATCTTTTCAGTTATTTAAATCACTTAATATTTCTATATTCAAAATTTTATATTTAAAACATTAATATCATCAGGAATTTATGGATTTAATTGCACTCATTCCACTTCTGAGCCTCATTAAATGTCTGAAAGTGCTCATGAAACAAGTGCTCCTAAAAAGAAAAGTAAGCGTAGAGCCCTGATAATACTTGGTTGAAACACCTTTTGTTTTTAATACAGCAGCCAGTCAAAGTATACCAACTTAGCTCATCTTGATTTGTCTTTTTTTTCCTCCCCACTCTTCCATGCAAAAGAGATGGGAGGTGGGTCTCCTGTTTGGGATCAATTTACAGCCAAAAGTATAATGGTCAGATCAAAAAACTAATGACATGTGTGAAACAAAAAATTAAAAACCATGTTTAAAAAAAATATACTACACAAAACTTAAACATTAATGGAAAGTTATCAGAACAGCAAACAACATGGTCACGAAATTAAAAATAAGCATAAATCAAAAATTAAAAAATTTATTTAAAAAAAATCATGAATCAAAACTTTAAACATTTAAAATCATATTGCACAAAACTGAAACATTATTGCAAAATTATCCAACTTGCACACAAAATCATGTTTTTCATGGTTATATATGGAGTCAAAATAATGCCACATATATGCAAAATAATAAAGTTTTGCAAACAAAAATAAAGTTTTGCAAACAAAAATAAAGAATTGCAAAATATAAATGAAACCGCACAAAAGCAATGATTTTGCAATACATATTTTCCATGGTCATATCTACTAATTTATTTGCAACGCTGCTTTTATTTTGCGTTTCAGTCAAGTTTGAGCTTGCGATACAGTTTTCCCTTTGCGCTTCAAGTTTCTGCGCGTCTCGCTTTCTGGCACTGTTTTGACATGGGGGTGGAGTCAAGGGACGGGGGCATGTACAACAGGCCTGGGCATGCCTCTCTGGAAGTGACATCATCGGCCCGAGTCGCAGCTCACTGATCCAGGCACCATCGTTGAGCAGAGGCATGTGGGTGGATCGTTAACAAATGCATATGTGTATTAGCAGTGTTTGCTCAAGTTAAAGAAGTTGTTAACATGAACATCTGCTGTTTACTTCTCTCAATGTGCACAATTTTATAGCATTGAAATGTTTATTGTTTCATTTAGTTAACTAAATGTGTTTGTTTAAAATCTCTTAACCTGTGGGAGGACGCCAGCGCACAGAAGCGTTCTTTGTTTACATGAGTTCAGAGTTACTGCTAGTTTTAATGTTAAAGAATGCAATTAACTTTCTTAAACTAACTTGCATCATTTAAAAAGGTCTACGACTCAAGCTTCTTATCGATCTCGACTTCGTTTTTCATTTACATAACTCCTGGCATAAATTAAGAAATGACTGTAACTAAGTTTTTAAAAAATGAAGCTAGAGTCTTTTTGGTTTAGTTTTGTCGTGGCCACGAGATATTAATTCGTGGGAACGTGATATGTCGTCATCTTCTAGTTGATAGTATATGCTACCATATATTTTGCAAATACTGTAAACGCTTGACAATTATGCCAATAAAGTTTTGACTTTATGATTGCATTTACACCTGTATGTGACGAGTGGTGTTTTCATTTACAAATGAAACTATGCAAATTATTCATTTATAATTCTAGTATTTATAATAATAGGGTTAGGGTATTTATTGGGTTATTGTTAAATTCATCCTCTAAACTGCACTTCCAGTAAAAATTCCTGTCATATAGCATAATCAAAGCTTTATTGGCATGTCGGGCATTTACAGTATAGGCTATTATTTACAAAACTCTTCAAGGCTGCGTTTCCCAAAAGCATCGTAAGCCAAATGATGACAATGGTTCTTCAATCGATTTAGGCTTAAGATGCTTTTGGGAAATGCAGCCCTGAACGTTAGGTAAAGAGATCGAAATGATGGTAAAAAAAAATAAATCAAATACATAACAACGAATATAAAAATATTACCAATAATAATAACAATAAAATACATGGACTTACAATTTTTGTAGGCCTATTTTATTTTATGTACTTTATTTAACATTTATTCATAATAAACTTTATTCGAATGTTGTCTACATCGTGTGCAACACAGTCCCGTAGCCTAGGACTATGGTTAACACTTAAACCACCAGAGGTCGCTGTATACCTAAAAGCGCATACCTAAAAGCGCCAGCAGGTTAAATTTACCCATGCACATGACTACTGTTTTGATATGGCTAAAAAACCTATGTCACCGTATTATGCCACTGTCTTCACAATGTCTAGAGTCATAACATTTTTTTTTTTTTAGTCATCAACTATGTTTTTGTCCTGTTGTTTAAAGTTCACGGCTATTTTTAAGCAGGTTATACTAATCACTTTTCTTAATGGTGAATATAAACCAGCCTCCAATGAGAATTACAAGGAAATAAATACATATGTGGGTCGTGTAATATTATAATAAAATGTTTTAAGATAACCCATGTTTTTTAAATTACTAAAATAACCTAAATAGACTATAATAAGCCATAATAACTCACCACACTGCATGTATGCACTAGGATGTATGATACAACGACAAATTCAATCGCACAGTTTCACCTAATCAAATATTTATTTGTTTAGTTATATAATTTATAATTTGAATAAGAGAACAACACCAATAAATTTGGGGTAATCATAAAAATTGTTTTATTCATTACATTATAATTCTGATTTTTTTTTTCAGGAGTAAATAGCTTAGCAACACAGTAGAGAACAATAAACGACCAAAAAAATTTGCAAAACAAAAATGAATAATTAATCCAAAGTCTGAACATTTATGAGTTGGCTAAAACATCTTAATTTGAGCGTGCGTTGTGTGACTGTTTGCAGTAAGCTAACACGTTGCTCAATGACTTGGAACCAAGATGGCGGCGCGTTCACATGCTGCGGCTTCTCTCTCTCCCGACAGAAAGGTGTTTTCGTGTTTTTTGTCTTGTGAGTCGCAGTGTTTTTGTACAGCGCGACAAAGGAATTATATGCGTAAATTTGACTCGATAGCGCTTATAGGTATAAATGCCCAGCTTTTATTCTGGTTTTATCTAAACAATTTTTTTAACAACAGGGGATTGTAAATAACACAATTTTAGTAAAAGTCAATGACTGTGAGACTTGGATATTCTTTATTGAAAACATATTATGTAGCCTACATTTGAAAAACAGCCAAGGGTAAAATGACCCCTTGGCAGCTCTAGTGTTAATATAATAATTTAATAAATGTAATATGTATGTAATTGTAATGTCATTTTTTTTTATCTAAAATTTCTTAATATCTGATAATCCCAGGTTGATATGGCCACCCGGGTTTGTTTACGCATTAAATTTATGAGAAATTTAAAGAATTTTAAAACAAAAAGAGCTTCATTTTTTAAAAACTTACAGTTACAGTCATTTCTTAATTTATGCCAGGAGTTATGTAAATGAAAAACGAAGTCGAGATCGATATAAAGCTTGAGTCGTAGACCTTTTTAAATGATGCAAGTTAGTTTATGAAGTTAATTGCATTCTTTAACATTAAAACTAGCAGTAACTCTGAACTCATGTAAACAAAGAATGCTTCTGTGCGCTGGCGTCCTCCCACAGGTTAAGAGATTTTAAACAAACACATTTAGTTAACCAAATGAAACAATACACATTTTAATGACATTTTCTGCTCATATTTTCAGTTTGTCTGACAGCTTTTTAAATTTTTACTTGCGTTTTACATTTTTTGCTTCATACAAATTTTTTTGTATCCATGACTGCAATACTTTTGGTGGAAAATAGATCCCATACTCCTCCATCCCTCTTCATGTCATTCCACAATTTTTTAAAACTGGATTAAGGTCTGGTCTCATGAGCCATTCCAAAACGTTCTTCTTTTTCTGAAGCCATTCCTTTGACTTAGAATTTTGTTTGAGGTTATCACCACTGAAAAATGAAATTCCTCTTTTTCTGCATCAGCATGCTTTAACATGGGCATGGTGTTGTTGTTGTGGTGATGAGCAGTCTCGTTTGTGTGTCAAACGTACCTTTTAAAATTACGGCCCAAAGTTCAATTTTGTGTCTTCACCGTTTTTTTCTTTTTCTTTTTAATGTAATGGCTTCCATCTGGCTACTTTACCCCATAGTCCAGACATATGAAGAATAAAGGATATTGTTGTAACATGCAGCAAGTGACCAGTGCTTGCCAGACATACCTGAAGCTCCTTTACTGTTGCCATAAGTCTACTGGCAAACCCTTTTCAGACAGGTGCCCTGTTCTTTGGTATGCCATTGTGGTGCCCTGTTGTCTCTATTTATTGATGATGGTCTTTACGGTATTCCATGGAACATCTAATGATTTGCAAACACATTTGTACCCTTTTTCTGATTGGTACCCCTTCACAAATAGATCCCAACACATTCTTTGTAAGCTCTTTGCAGGCTATCGAGCATTTGCACCTACGTCACCGTTTGGTCAGTTACCCGGATGCGTGGCCATATTGAAGATACTCGGATGTAAAAAACAGCATGGATTGCACGGTTAATGCACTACTGAAGACGCTGTTCTACTGATTTATGATGTCTAAACCATGGGGAAAAAAAGGGGAAAAAACATGTAGAAGCTGCTATATCATATAGAGAAGGACTTAGTAAGCAGGAAAGGGTGTGATATTTTTGACAAATTAAAGTTAATAGGTGGTAAAGATTAGGGCTGCACGATATATCGTTTCAGCATCGATATTGCGATGTGCGCATCTGCGATAGTCACATCGTGTGATGTACGATGTTTAGTATAGGCTACTGATCGTTATATTTATACTGATTGTTTTCTTTGCTCACACACAGACACGGTGTCTACACCGGACACGACAGCTTTACAGAGATACCCATTTTAAATACATTTAGTAGCAGAGCTACAGCACGCGATTTTCAGTGCTGGAAATCCGTTTATCCTTTGTTACTGTTGCCATAAGTCTACTGGCAAACCCTTTTCAGACAGGTGCCCTGTTCTTTGGTATGCCATTGTGGTGCCCTGTTGTCTCTATTTATTGATGATGGTCTTTACGGTATTCCATGGAACATCTAATGATTTGCAAACACATTTGTACCCTTTTTCTGATTGGTACCCCTTCACAAATAGATCCCAACACATTCTTTGTAAGCTCTTTGCAGGCTATCGAGCATTTGCACCTACGTCACCGTTTGGTCAGTTACCCGGATGCGTGGCCATATTGAAGATACTCGGATGTAAAAAACAGCATGGATTGCACGGTTAATGCACTACTGAAGACGCTGTTCTACTGATTTATGATGTCTAAACCATGGGGAAAAAAAGGGGAAAAAACATGTAGAAGCTGCTATATCATATAGAGAAGGACTTAGTAAGCAGGAAAGGGTGTGATATTTTTGACAAATTAAAGTTAATAGGTGGTAAAGATTAGGGCTGCACGATATATCGTTTCAGCATCGATATTGCGATGTGCGCATCTGCGATAGTCACATCGTGTGATGTACGATGTTTAGTATAGGCTACTGATCGTTATATTTATACTGATTGTTTTCTTTGCTCACACACAGACACGGTGTCTACACCGGACACGACAGCTTTACAGAGATACCCATTTTAAATACATTTAGTAGCAGAGCTACAGCACGCGATTTTCAGTGCTGGAAATCCGTTTATCCTTTGTTAAAACTTCCGTGTCGTCGTGGAGAGTGCAGGTCACGGTTGCTTAGCAACAGCAGATGCTACGAAAGCGCAAGCTCCCGAGTGCTTTGGAAAGAAGGAGAAAGCGGCGCGGCTAGCATTTTCCACGCGTTTTTAGGCGCGACATGTGAATGGCCCCAAAGTCTGTCTACACTGGACAGACAAAGCGACAGACAAAGCGACCGTTGCCAATCATAGGAACGTTGTGTCAGTACCCCATAAATAGAACGCGGCATCAGTTTACTGTCGGGGATTTGTCGCGCCGCGTAGGCCTGGGCGATAAAACGGTATCGATATTTATCGACGGTACACCTTCGATAACGATATAAAAAATGTTCGATAGTGCGCACGATATATGCACATGCTATAAGTGACGCAGACAAATTGGAATTGACCCATTCCAATTTGCTTACCGCTCAAACAGATCCACTGATGACGCCATTGCAATGGCCATACACTCTGCCCTGGAACACTTGGAGGGAAGAGACACCTATGTGCGGATGCTGTTTGTTGATTACAGCTCTGCATTTAACACCATCATCCCTACCAAACTTATAGCCAAACTGAAAGATCTGGGTCTTAAAAGTCATTTATGTAACTGGGTCCTGGACTTCCTGACTGGCAGACCCCAGGTGGTTAGAATTGGCAACCACACATCCTCCTCACTAGTGCTGAGCGGTATGACTAAAAATTTATATCACGGTATTTTTCAAAATTATACCGGTTTCACGGTACATGACGGTATTTTTTTTTTTCATGCATGACCGGGGGCTAACCATATTTTCTACTGATTGAGAGAAGAAATACTGCAGTATATTGACTTAGAATGCCCTATTTTACTGTCATGATGAGTGAATATTGTCAAAAAATACCACACTAAATAGTGACTAAACACTAGGGATGGGCGCTATGGGCTTAAAAATGTACCACGATCATTTCTGATATTTATTGCGATAACGATATCAATGACGATAATTTAGGGAATCCTGTTTCTTTAGAGAAAAGTATTATCTTTCCTATTTTTACCCAAAATAGGGTGTTGTGAGCATTACGGAGTACACACGTAATGTAATGACTGTTTAATTCATACTGGAAGACGGAGGGCGCCCTTGCGCAGAAACTCCACATATGCATAGTAGAAGTAATGCTCCAGGAGGAAGTATCCAGTGATCGCTGTAGCTGAATAAAGCGCAGACAGAGAAATTTTAACTGAGGAAACCTGAAGACAATAAACATGCGATTGCACAAAATATATGGTATCTGTGTTCTTCAAGCAATCTTGGGTATTTTTTTTATAAGGATAGAGTATATTTATAATGCAATGCTAATCGACATAGCCTTTATCACTGTATATAATGCTATAAAATAGTATGATTTCTGCCTTATTCTGTGATACGAAACCACGTCTGATCACAAAAATAAGTTATTTCAAACACTCGACTGTTAAGAAGTTAATATGGAGAAAAAGCATGTCAATAAATTAAAATATCTTTGTTGGACAACAGGTTTGTAAACGACTCATACACGTGTAAAACTCTCGCACACGTGCTGCTGTAGTACATTTACTCAAGGCTCAGACCGATTTTTGTCGCACTGTACAGCCCTATCCAAACCTGTTCCAGACTAGAAGGAGCAGCTCAATTTCATGTCCGCATTCCTTCACGTCACTCCACACCGTCGCACAGAGAAATATGTCAACAACTAGACTTTATCGTTATTATCGCGGGAAGACGAATTCTTATCGTGTGGAGAATTTTTACCGGTATATCCCAAACGATAAGATATCGCCCATCCCTACTAAACACGACCCCTTTTAATACATGTTAACCAGGAGTCACTCTCGTTTATAATCGCGGCATTGTCTTATAAAATCAACATGCATCTACACTAAAGAGCTACTTTTTTGTCTCATGCAGCGCACTGCCTGCATCTGAGTAACAAACTAAAAAAAAACAACAAACAAAAAAGTGCATGTGTTATTAACAGATGAACTACACTCATATTTATAATTCCAAACAATCAGTAAGCGACAGGTGCTAGGAAACGCTGTTTTGTAGTCATTTATTGACGAGTCGGCTGCGATGCGGCCAACTGAATGCACTTCTTCTCTGCCTCTCGCTGCACAGAACAGACACCGAGAGAGGTGACACTTCTCCGGGAAAGTCAGACCTCGCGTTCGCGGGACAGCACTGGCGAAATCTTCCAACTGCACCATAGCTAAGGTTTATCCAAAAAAGTCGCTAGGTTTGTCAGTATGAATATTCTATGGAAAAAAGCAGCAAAAAGGGTCTGAAAGTTGCTAAATCTAGTGCTAAAGTCATGCTCGTGTGTGTGTGAGACGCGGGAGCTGATGGCAGGGGGCGGTGGATATTTGTGGCGGTCAATGTGGATATTGTGGATGAGTTCTTCTGTGTCATCACGTTCTATTAGTTCTACAGCTTCAGTTTCGGAACTTTCACGCTTAGTAACACATACAGCCGTTACCTCACCACAGTGCACCAGTGAAAATGAACCCGTTTCAAACAGTGTTGCGTTCCGAGTGTTGTTTAAGCGACATACCGGTATTGCGGTATTTTAAAAATTCATATCATAACAAAAATAAACACCGGTATTCGGTATGAACCGGTACACCGCCCAGCACTACTCCTCACTCACACTCAGCACTGGTGACCCACAGGGATGTGTACTCCGTCCTCTCTTGTACTCCCTGTTCACTTACGACTGCTCAGCTAAGCATAGCTCCAGCATCATCCTCAAATTTGCTGACGATACTACAAACCCGATTCCAAAAAAGTTGGGACACTGTAAAAATTGTGAATAAAAACAGAATGCAATGATGTGGAAGTTTCAAATTTCAATATTTTATTCAGAATACAACATAGATGATATATCAAATGTTTAAACTGAGAAAATTTATCATTTTAAGGGAAAAACAAGTTGATTTAAAATTTCATGGCATTAACACATCTCAAAAAAGTTGGGACAAGGCCATGTTTACCACTGTGTGGCATCCCCTCTTCTTTTTATAACAGTCTGCAAATGTCTGGGGACTGAGGAGACAAGTTGCTCAAGTTTAGGAATAGGAATCAGTGTCCCAACTTTTTTGGAATTGGGTTTGTACTATCCTAGGACTCATCACTAACGGCGATGAGACATCCTACAGAGATGAGGTTAACACACTCACAGCATGGTGTGCTGATAACAATCTCTCTCTAAACGTCAGCAAGACCAAGGAGATGATCGTGGAATACAGGAAGTCACAGAGAGAGGGTCACGTTCCCATTCACATCAAAGGAGAGAAAGTAGAGACAGTTAAGAGCTACAAGTTCCTTGGCATTCACATCTCTGAGGATTTTTCCTGGAGCCTACACTCAGAGACCATAATGAGAACAGCCCGTCAGCGTCTCTACTTCCTGCGGAGGCTGAAGAGGTTTGGCATCTCCTCTAATATCATGTCAAATTTCTACCGTTGCACTATAGAGAGCATTCTGACCGGCTGAATCACTGTATGGTACGGCAACTGCTCTTCTTTCGACCGCAAAGCTTATCAGAGAGTGGTGAGAACAGCAGAGCTCATCATTGGACATAAACTCCCAGCACTACAGGACATCTATCAAACTCGCTGCTTGAGAAAGGCCCACAGCATCAAGGACTGCACTCACCCTGCTCATCACCTGTTTGCCACACTGCCATCTGGCAGACGCTTACGATCCATCCGATCACGGACAACCAGACTGAAGAACAGCTTCTATCTTCAAGCCATCAGACTGCTTAACAGCCAGCTATCCTTCATCTAAAACTGGAATACATGCTGCTCTTAAGCTTATTATTTATTGTACTTGCACTGCCACTTTAATTTTCTTTCATGTAGCTCTGCGACACTCTACAATGACATTTTGGACACTGCTCTACCCCCAATATTCTTATATCAGTACCTCAGAACTTTTTTTAGTTATATCGCCCAGCCCTAGCGCCGCACCACATCCAGTGTAGACGGACAGCATCACTGATTATAATGGGTTCATAGTATTTTGTCGCGTCGCACCGCTCGCGTCCGGTGTAGACAAGGTGAGAGCCACGCAGATGCACGTGAACGCTGAATTCTGTTCACTTCTGCATCTATTTGTGCCTGAAATACTGTGCTCTGCAAGCATCCTTGTAAACATAGTTGCTAATGGTTTAGGTGAAGGTAAACAAGTGTAACAGTATATTGGTTCACAGCAGTTTAATGTTCCTGTTGCTTTCTCTGTCATGAACGTTAAACAAACAACAAAACACAAAGAAAAATCACTTTTGTAGCTTCAACACAGATTTATTAGATTTAATTTATAGTGAAAACTAATATATATATATATATATCTCAGTGTTTCCCCTGCCATTATATTAGGGGGGCGGCCGCCCTTGAAGGTCAAGTTAATTTTGTTTAATTATATTTTCTCTATAGCGCCAGATCACAACAGTATTCACTTAAAGTTACCTTTCCTATAGAACAGGTATATACCTTGTTCTTTTATTAAGCAAACTAAATAGCCTTATGTTATTTATCTTATTTACACAAGGGCATGTAATTTCTGTCTAAGTTATGGTCGCGCTCTCTGTATCACGCACAGCGGAGTTCCACCCGATGCGCGCGCTCGCTCACTCACACACACACACACACACAAGTGAGCCCACTCCCACTAGTATTTGTAAATATAAAGCCGCAAAACAATTCATATTTAAATATGAATTCTGCGTGTCTCTGTGTTAATGAATGGCGCAGACGCGCGGTTTTGTGTAGCACTCGTACTGAAACGCTCGTGACGCTTCCGGTGATATTAACCTCTGCCGTCTCACTAATGAGGACATAAATACATGAACAACATCTCCAGAACTGCTCTGAGAGTCACTTCATCAGCATTTGACCGTTTCATTTGAATAAAACTATCATCATGTCATACACACACAGAAGTCTAAAAGGTATTCACGGCAACCCGTCAAAATAAACGTTCAGTTTAATTCGAGGGCATTGGCAGAAATATATTACTATTGTTGAGTAGAATGTACGTAACAGACTGCTACTACTACTACTAAAATCATTAAAACCTTATTTTTAAGGAATAAGCATTCAATATTTCTTCAGTGTTTTAATTGTAATATTAAATGACCTTTATTTTCCAAAAAATAAAATTTGTTTAATTTTCATTACTTAAAAGATAGATTAAATGAATGATTTATGCCTTAAAACAAAATGTAAATATACAACACAGAATTTCTGAGCAAAAAAATCATAAGGCTATTGTAAGAATAAATTAAACTTGTTTTATGCTTTCAAATAATTAGACATGCTAAAACTGAATTTGGTTACAATAAAACATAAGGTTGGAAAAAATAAAACATTTCATAGGGCCCTAAACATGTAATATTTGTTAAACTTTTAATAAATTGATGTTAAATTCTTTAAGTTTCATGATTTTACATGCTTTTGATTAATAAAATGTAATTTAACCATTAAAAAGAAGTATACACAGTGTTTCCCCTGCCATTATATTAGGGGGGCGGGGGCGGCGCCCCCCCTCCCCCCAGCCTTAAACATAGGGGAAACACTGTATATATACATATATATATATATATGTGTGTGTGTGTATGCAGTGTTATTTTACATTTGATAATTAATTTCTGTACCTGAATACTGTTACTTACCTGAAAAATAGAAAGCACTGTTTATTTCATTTGTATCTTTATTCTGTTATTTATTTATTTCCTATGCTGATTTACTCGCCTACAAAATCACCCCAATCATTGATTATTTTTTTCCAAATAGAGCTATTGAAGTCATCTGATTTTTTTTTCGTATCGCAATATACAAATCGCAGAAAAAAAATATATCACAATGCGAGTTTTCTCCAATATCGTGCAGCCCTAGTAAAGATCCATACGAGCTGGCTCCTAGGAGTCGACCGATTATCGGCGCCGATATTAAGCATTTTCAAAACCGATTAGCCAATAAAATAACTTAATTTTGAAATGCGCTATTTGGCTCTGATGCAGCCTGTCAGAACTCACCACTCTGTGGCCTAAAGCAGTCTCCGCCCACCGCCCATCTGATTTGTTGGGAGTCACGAGTCCGACTAATCAATGCGGAATTCACTCTCTCTCCAAAAGCACTTGCTAACTGGAGCTGCTTCAGTGATCACGCATCAGTTGTCTCTCAAAGGTAAGTTTCAATAACTCACAATCCACTAACGTTACACTGAAGTTGGAAAATACCTCAATATTATCTATGATTTCCGCGATGCGGAAACCGCGGACAGAATCGCGGAATTCAGTCATAAATGGAATTTACTGTATGCCACAGAATGTCACGGAATTTGTCCAAGTTTGGATGAATTAATCAAAAGTAGGTCAGTACACTTAAATAGAGTCGCAATATGGACTAGTATCTGTAAATATTAAGCCGCAAAAGCCTACTACTCAGGGATGAAAGTTTTCCATCGCTACGACGGATTTCCATCAACTGGAAAAAACGAGGGGAAAAGAAACATGTAGCACATTGTTGTTGTTCTGCCGGTGTTCTGACGATTTGTTGGTAGCATAATCTGACAGGTAGCATTATTTGTCAGAACACCAGCACACCAAAAATCCTCCTCGCCACGGCTGCAGCTTCTCACTGACAACATAACGCCGCTCGCATCATTCACAGTCGGGTTATTAGAAGAGAACACAGAGCAGGTCTTGAGCCACTTTTGTGTTCTTTTTGTGCCACCTCTGTAGTACAAATATATTTTTCATTAATACTAATTTCATGATTCAGGGCTCGACAGTGCGACCATTTCAGTCGCATTTGCGACTGAAAACTACTGCGTGCGACTATGAAATTTATTTTAGGAGCACCAGTGCGACTGACCCGATCATCATCATACTTGTGATTGCGCTCAGGGAAGCTTCAAAGCTTTCTACGTGTTTTTGCAGCGTCGAGTAATGTATCACAGACATATCTCACCAATCCTTCATAAGCAACGTGTAGACAGGGTGTAAATAAGAGATTCATCACACAGTGTAGAGAGCTTCGTTGATTATAAATGTGAGCTCGCGATGAACTAAGATGATGAGTGACAGCTTTGAATGATTTTTAAAGGAGTTTGTAAATGTGATAACTGATTTAATACAATACAATTCAATAAACAAGAAGTTAATTTTAAGTTACTTACATTGTCTGACTATAACACTATTGTCTGATTTTGCTCTATTTCGTTGTATTTCGAAGTTTAAAAACAAA